>NW_026587032.1:4703844-4766331 GCF_907164565.1 Psammomys obesus | reverse complement strand
ACACACACACACACACACACACACACACACACACACACACACACACATCTTGCACCCTAAATGGTCACAGTAGGCATATCTTTATAAATCAATCAATTAGTAAACCGTTTAATCAATCAGCCAATCAAAACTGTTAGGGTCTCTTCCTTTTCCCTTTAAAAGACAGAAAGAATTACACTGCTGAGAGATGTACTATGCTGTTGCCCAGGAGCTGGTATGATGTGTGTGCGCACGCACGCGCATGTGTGTGTGTGTGTGTGTGTGTGTGTGTGTGTGTATGTGTGTGTGTGTGTGAGAGAGAGAGAGAGAGAGAGAGATACACATGTGTACATGCTAATGCAAATGCCCATGAAAGTAGAGGCCAAAAGGAGGATATCAGATGTCCTGTTCCATCACTCTTCTTTTTGTTACTTTGAAGCAGGGTCTCTCCTTGAACCTGGAGCAAAGATGGCAGCCATTATGCCACAGTAATCTCCCCATCTTTGCCCTCCACAGCACTTGCACAGTCAAGCTCAGCTTTCTCTGTGGTGCTGGGATCTAAGTTCAAGTCTTCATGCACAGCAAGCACTCTTGCCCACATTGCTTCAACCCCGAGGCCCACAGATTTTAAACTACAAGGATTTTTTTTAAGGTTGTTTGTGCAACACTGGGGCAATTATTTTCCCATTTGACAATAGACTGCCAGTGCCAGCACTGGAAGCATTTTATACCTGCTTATTGTTTAGTAGTGTCTCATGTAGCCCAGGCTAACCTGGAACTTGTTACCCAGCTAGGGACAGTGATTTTGATGGATGACCTTGAATGGATACTCTTGTCTCTACCTCCAAGGTGCTAGGATTGCAAACCAATTCTTCCACACCCAGCTTCCTTTTCTGCTCTGTACCATACTTCATACTTCACATCATCTCTCAGACTACTTCCTACTCCTGAGCCTCTCATATCTCACAGCCAACATTTCATAATATCGGTAGGGGTCCTTGACCACATTATCTCATTTAATTGCCATGTTCACATGGCAGTTTTTGATTGAGACCAAGCATTATACCCAGCTTCATTTTACAGCTTTGCCCACATCCACTTCAGAAGCAGAGATAGCATTCAAGTTCATATCTGTCTTCTCTAAAGTCAATTTTCATACCAGGCTTATTATACTTACAAAGTAAGATAGTTCTACGGGCCAGGCCTCGCATGTATTATCCGTTTTAATGAATGCCTCCATCTTTTCTGCCTAAATGTTCATTGGCAGATGGAGGAGAGAGATTGCTTTCATGGGAAGGTGGAAGTGCCTGTCCATTCCTCAACTTCCTGTTCTTCCCCTTGAGCTCCCTGATGCCTTCTGGTTTTTACCATGCACAGAGAGACAGCTCATACACCTTCTTAGTATCGTTCCTCTCTATCCAATTTTGTTGGTTTTGTTTAGTTTGTGGATAATGGATGAAAATAATCTATAAGCACAACACCGGATACTAAATTTTAAAACATACGCTCCTACAATCTTTTCCTCCATTTTTTTTTTTTTTTTTTACCTGTGGATATTTAAAAATTAAAAAAAAAGCCACATGAGGTGACATTTTCAGAAAAGAAAAAATCTCCTAAAATTGCACAGAGTGTGATGATGGGAAGGAAATCTGACCCGCAGTGGGTGGCAGTACAGGTCTTAATTTAACACCAGATCACAGGGCAGGACAGCGGTCCTGAGTTGAGATGTGAATCACAGATCAGATCAGGGTATTGGGGCAGGGGAGGATAGGGTTGCTTCATTGTAAAACTAATTTCCCTGCATTAGTAAAGCATTGCCTGCAAGTGTTCATCCTGGATAGTGCAGGCTTTATGCATGAGCTTGGTACCCTACCCATGTGTATCAGGCCCTTTTTGGCCTCCCTAGGATTTTCTTCACTGTAATGAGACCTTCCCTTCCTATCCTCTCCTTTCCATTTCCTGTCCTCTTTGTTCTGGTTGTCAGTGTGTATATGTGCTACATACACATCTATGTGTGTGGATAAGTGTGCCTATTGAACACACATGCAGAGAGGTCACAGGAGGACATTGGTTCCTGTTTTATCATTCATTTTCTGCCTTATTTCCTTGAGACAGGTTCTTTCACTGAATCTAGTCTGGAAGACAGCAAGCTTCAGGAATCTCCTCTTCCTCCCTAAACTTTAGGTTACTGACACATGTGGCCATACCTGAAGGTTTAGACCTTCAGTACTCAAGTTTGGATAGCAAGTATTTTTATCCACTCTGGCATCTCTCTAGCCTCACTTTTATTTTATTTTTGTTTAGTTTTTTTCCTGAGGCACGATCCATGTATCCCATGTTCCTTACAAGCTTGTTACATAGATAAGGATGACCTCTAAAGTACCGGGATTATAGACATGTACCATCATAGTAGCCTATGTTACCAGATTTTAATGACAGAATTTGAAACATTTTATTGTATGCATACAGGTGTTTTTCCTGTATGTATCTGGGCACTATTTGCGTGCCCGGTACCCATGGATGCCAGTACTTGAATCCCCTAACTGGAGTTGAAGAGGTTTGTGAGCCACTATGTGGGTCCTGGGAATTCTACCCAGGTCCTCTTGAAGAATAGCCAGTGCTCTTAACCGCTGAGTCATCTCTGCAGCTCCTAAGGACAGAAGAAAAAAAAAAAAAAAGAAGCTTTTGGGCCATAAGACAAAGTTATATAAAGAGAACTGGATAAAGAAGCGTCTTGAATTTACAGGATATTAAATAAAAAATACAAGGACCAGGATAGGCTTCCCACAAGGCCCACAGAGCAGTACAGACAAATGCCACCATGGTGGGTTACCCACCAGAAACGCATTATTGTTGAAGACAGCACACACTCCAATTACAGGATGTAGAGAAATCCTTGCTGCGGCTGGGCTGGAAGCTTTACCCTTGCTGGCTAGCCCTTCTAGACTTGGGGCTTTAGCAAGACAGTGACAATTACATCCATTTAGATGCTTTGAATTTTCAAGAGACAGATCGCTGACTGAAATGAGCTCACACGGCAAACCCTTCTAATTCCATTTAGCAGATGTTTTGAGCTAGGAGATGTCCCAGGCCACTTAGTTCAACTGCTTGACAGTTCTGTGGCTGTTTTTTTCCTCGTTCTTTTATCTGTGAATCTCTTTATCTTCCTCTCATGGAGCCAAGAAACTGCCACAACCACAAACCACCCCTCTATAAAAAATAATAGTAACACAAGTGCCTCTGTATAAAAGTGAGGATTTAAGGAAGCAGGCTGGCTACCTCTGTAACATGCTTATCTGTTTTCCCAGAGATAAGCTGTTTCCCCCAAATGACTACCAGCTGAGTTCTCCTACAGTCTCATTGATGAGCACCCATTCAGGTGGAACTCCACATCAACGAAGAGGAAAATGTGTATGGATACTGTTGTGGAGGGAAAAAAAATACAATACAAAAGGATGTACACCGATCAGAATGCAGGAGCAGGCTGTGGGTAGCGATGTCGTTGCTGAACATACTTAGAGCTGCCGGGCTGATGAATGAACTTGAAGTTCTGTCAGCCATGCCGGAGGAACAACACTATTGAGCAGAGCTGAGGACGTTTGAATAGGACGAGTCTGTATTCAGTAGGTGAGCTGTTAGTGATAGTTTTGATGTACCACCTTTGAGCAAAGCACACTGCCATTGAGCAGATTCACTTACTGGATAAAAAATAGTGCAGTATTTGTTCTGGTACACCAATATTAAACTTCTCCGCTATGACAGGTCATACTCTACAGGCCTGAAATGCAGTGGTCAGGAAAATGAGACTGATGCTAGCTATTAATGTTATCTCGTCAGTAAAATTTGTTATGGACACTAGCTGAACCACAGGCAGCCCCATGATGTGGTCCCCATGCATATTAATACTTCTTTCATGAGAAATCTAACCCAACATAGTTAGAAAAGCTTTCAGTAAGAAAGCTGAAATTCATGTAATGCTTGCTTGTTCAAGCCCTTTAGGAATTGTGTGTGTGTGTGTGTGTGTGTGTGTGTGTGTGTGTGTGTACTAGGGTGGTGCCTTGCTTCTTGGAGTAGTAAATTTCCTGGCCTTTGGCTTCATTCTGGTTTAATAATCAACTTTATTATGTTCTCTCAACCTTTCTGAAAGTCCTGGAGTGTTCCCTCTATCTTCAGAATTTGGGGACAAGTCTATCTACCTGCTTAACTTTTTGGATGGCCATGCCAAAGTCTCTCCCCATGGTTCTGCTGTCCTGTGGCTTACCAGCTTGGCTTTGTACAAGCCACATGCAGCCTGGAGATTTCAGTACAGCAGCCACTTTCATGTCTCCTACTTACTCGGGTGAAAATGATTTCTTCTTCTTCTTCTTCATAAGTGGTTTACACGCACACCCGCAGAAAAACCGGGGGGGGGGGATCATACACTTAATATTCTAGATCAAGGTGAAAGATAGATTATTTTCTTCAATGTAGAACACTCTAAAGCAACAAACTACATATATTTAGAACATGGAGATAGTCAGCATACAAAATGGATTCCCTCCCGGTGTTGAAGAGTAGGGTTGTCGGCACTGCAGCCTCTGCTGTCTGTATGACACGTAGTAGATGGGTATGACTTGCTGTTGCCTGTCCCTGGGCGGTCATGAGCTGCCTATATTCCCACAGTGACAATATTCTATTGGCTGATCAGTTTTCTCATGGGCTCTGCTGGAGTAAAGAACACTTTTTTTTGGTAGCAACAGCAAGCTTTTATTTTTCAAATTTTATGATATAAGATTACATACACTGACTTTCATGTATAATATGCTATGAGCATAGCCCTTCCCCATACCCCACATCCTCCAGTCTGACTCCCTTTAGGTCACTTTTATTCTCTAGAAACCTTCACTTGTACTTTCAGTTGTGGTTTTTTGTCTCTGTAAGGTCTACGGCCCCCAAATGACGGAAAATGAGTTCTTTGTCTTTCTGAGTCTGACGTAATCCACTTAATATGATCCACTCCAGTGGCACCCATCTTCTTGCGGCTGACAGAACTTCATTCTTCTTGATGGCCGAAAAGAATCCCACTGTGTACATAGATCACCTTTTCTTTACCCATTCTCTGTTGTTGGACACCGAGGTCAGTTCCGGAACTTTGATAGTGTGAATTCGGTGAAAGAACACATCAATGTGATACTTGGGTATCTCTGTGAGATCTGTGAGAGATCACTGAATGGAGACAGTTGTCCCTAGGAATTGGCAAAGGGCCACTTCCCACAGGTCACAAAGTCACCTGGCCACCCTCACAGTGAGAGCTGTCACTTCTTTGAGAGAACACTGTTGGGAGTTGTTAGTCTCATGCTTGTGATTTGACGCTAATTACTGGTCCTCAAGATCTGCTTACTGCCTGGATACTCCTATCCTTGTTGTGTAAACCTGCCTTAGACATTATACCTGATTGGTTGATTAATTGCCTATACCTGGGCAGGGCAGGATGGGGTAGGCGTGGCTAACATTCCCAGGTTTCAGGTTCAAGAGAATCATGGGAAACCGACAGACTGAAAAGGAAGAGGAAGAAAGGTGCCACGATGGGTTAACATGGAGAAGAAACCACAGATAAGAATGGTTAAGGTGGATGGTACTGGATGGGAGTTTAGAGGTGGATGGTGAGGTTACTGAGACAGCATAGGTAGAAATATCTGCTTGGCCCAAGGTAAATAAGGCAATTATAAAATCTAACAGGTGCCTGTGTCTTATTATTTGTGAGAGTGGATTAGATAATACCGACATAATAATCATAGGGCAAATAATAATAAATATCATTATTTAGCACAGCACCCATTTTTATTTACAACAGAATACCTGCAACTGTGGTCCAGCCAGACATCAGCATCCCTTACCACTCAAGCCATGTTGTCCTATCTGTTCACGTCTGATAACCTGGACAAAGGCTGGGCCCTCATTAGAATAGGACGGCCGGTTAGGAATGCTATAGAACAGTTAGGAAAGTATTAAATGACCTGGAATCAGCTTCAGTTTTTCGAAGTTACAAAATCAAAATGTATCAGCTATTTTTTTTTTTGGTAGCAAATTTTCTTGTTCACATTAAAGACTAATTTGAGTCTTGTTCACAATGTGCCCTGAGTCATTGGCCGTGTTTAAGTATTAATCTGTCTTCATCATGAGTGTAGTAATATTTTTCCACTTGGTTTTTCAAGTATGAGATGATAAAATTAAACAAATCAACATACTACTTAACTTTAATATTAAACGTTTTTTTTTTTTTTTTTTTTTTTTTTTTTAGTGCACCGTTGCTCTCTAATTCTGCATTTGATCCCTGGTGACTTTGGGAAGCGTTAGTCAGGACATATAACACAACCACAGGAACAAAACCCTGTATCTGGCATCATTGCAAATACTGAGGTGGGGATCAGTGTTTTATGAATCCTTGTAGAAAGAGTATGTGCTATGCCCTGTAACTGAAGAATTCTGAATGTCTCTGGAGGTCCCTATGTCATAGAGGGACTGTGTCATCGGGTTCAACCTAGCATTTATGCATCTGTTTACTAACTTGCAGAGTTAGTAAACCCTGTTTTGAAACTGATATTATGGGTACTTCTGGGATGTGTGTGTGTGTGTAGGCCAGAAGTTAAAGTCATGGGTCTTCCTCTATGTTACTCCAGTTTTTGGTCCAGGCTTTCTCACTGAAGCTGGAGATTATCAACATGGCTACATCATGCCAGTGAGCACCAAGGATCGTCCTATGGCTATTTTCTCCATGGTGACATGGCAGGCATGTTGTTACTCCTGGCATTTATGTGCTGGGGGGGTCAAACTGAGGTCATCATTATTTTTCCAGCAAGCATTTTAATGACTCTGTCTTGTCATTTCCCTGGCCCTGGTGTGTCACTCTTTTGACCACAGATATGCACAGATGTGGATGAGGCTGAGCCTTGCAAGGAGGTTAGCACCCAAAGAAAAGCATACTGGATATAGTGTGGGGCCCTCACCCAGGATGTGTGAGGTCATGTGTTTGAACCCATGAGCACACATACAAATGAAACAAAGATGAATTTGTCTCAAATTATAAATTTGGTGTCACCATTCAGTTCCTAACCTTGTCTATATGTTCTTAGTCATGGAAGCTTGAAGGAGTGACATGATTCTCCTGGCCACTGGCATGCCATGCTGTCATGCAAGACTGGTACTTACACTGTTTCCTGCCCTGAAGACAGCATCCTGGTGCTTCCAGCAGCCCCAGGGTATCAATATTTCTGTTAAACAAACCATCAAAAAAGTCAGGGTGACTAAGGCTGGGGACCAAGGGAGCAGAGCTCCTGAGATACTTGGGTGTGGCTTTTGTTTTGCTAGGGTCTAGCTTATCTCTTTTCAAAGTATTTATTTTACTTTTCTGTGTATGTGTGCATGTGCCTCAGTAGATGTCTGTACACCACATGCAGACAGGAGCCCACAGAGGTCAGAAGAGGGCATTGGATCCCTTGAACTGGAGTTACATGTAGTTATGAGCCACCAAGTAGATGCTAGGGATCAGTTCCAGGTCCTCTGTGAGAATATTATGTTAACTGCTGAGCCATCTCCCCAGCCCCTTATCTCTGTATATTAGTTACTTTTCTTGTTGCTGTAAAAAAAAAATACCTGGCAAAAACAGCTTAACAAAGAGCTTATCAAGTCACAAGTCTAGGGTACAGACCTGATGTCAGGAAAGTCATGGCAGCAGAAGTGTGAGGCAGCTGGTCATGGTGCATCTGGAAGCAGAGAGGGATGAATGCTAGTCCTCAGCTCCTTTTCCTCTTTTACTCAGCCTGGGGCCGTGGAATTGTGCTGACCATGTGCAGAGTGTATCTTCTGACCTCAGTAAGGTTTTTCTTTCCTAGAGTCACAGTGAGGTGTATTTCTGGGGTAACTTAATTCTGTCAATGTTGACACTCCCTATCACATCCTGGTAGGAACTGTTCCTGAGAGACGTGTGCATGAGCCTCAGGTGAGCGTGAAGCGTCTAGCCTTGAGTCCTCTGTGCCATGACAGAAGCGTGAGCAGCTTATAAACAACAGGCATTTGTTTATAACAGTTGTACAGTCTTGGAAATCTTACCATCAAGGGCAGACTGATTCCTTTTTCGGAAAAAAAGAAAAAAAAACCCTCTATCTGGCTTAGAGGGACTCAGAGCCAGGGATGAGGAGCCCTGACATATTCTAGCTTAGAACTGACAGCAATGTCATAAGGAAGCACAGACCTCCTGACATCCTGTAGTCTAGATTTTTCTCCTAACCCCTCTTTCTCACTCCCATCCTGCTAATTCTAAAGACACCCATGTAAATTTTGGGAGGAGGCACACTCTGATTCAGTATATAATAACTCCAAACTATGGCTTGCCATCTGGAAGACCTGAATAAATAATTACAGAAACTACTTCCATTCTTCAGTCACATGGGTGTAACAATGATAAATACTTTGAGTACTTATGAAGATGATGCAAATTCAGGCATGACAAGGACTTTAAAATGACTGTCAGAGCACAGTTCTCATGGACATCCCTGGACTTGCCTTCTTGTTTCATTTTGAACAGGCAGATTAATAAAAGAATATTTAGAGGCCAAAGTCATCACCTCACTTACTGTTTGACACCAGGTTGGGTTTAGGTTACATTTACCAAATGAGATTACCAACTTTGCTAACTCTACCCTGGCCTCTGCAGCATCCTTGTTTGTCTAAAACTGCATTCACAGGATATGCCAGTCACAGAGCTGAGGTGTGGAGACAAAGCGTCCCTTGAAGGCCTATGGATTGAAGATCTGAAAACCGGAAGAATTCAAAACTGGGTTTGGTATTGATCATGAAGGCTCTGCCCTAATCCACTGATGGCCTCTCAATTTGATGGGATTTGGGGGAGATGATATAAATGTGGATATAGAGCATGGTAAGAAGAAGCCAGTCCCCCAAGGAGTGTGTCTTTGAAGGTACATTTATCAGCAACCTCTTCTTGAACCACCACAGCACTGAAGCCTCACTTTCTTCCCCCCGAACCCTTGCACTGTGCTAGTTCTGGTTTGTTGCAGACCTAAAAGTAGTGGACCAAAGACTGGAACTTCCAAACTAAAAGCTGTGGGCTGAGATGAACTAATTACTTTACATTGGTTATCTCAGGTAACTTAGGTATATAGCAATAGGTCATGATGATGGAAACGTGGACAACATGAAAGAGAAGGAGGGAGAGAGTAAAGGAAGAGCCAGGTGAAATGTTAGCATTTCTGTAGTGAAATTCATCACCTGAAAAGATCTTCTAGCTATCCCAATGAAGACAATGAAAGAGTGAAGATGGGACAGGATATATTTCCGCTGAGCATCTATCACTGGAGATATATACCACATCTGTAGAAAATACAGGCAGCAATATGCATTGACTGTTATCTGTGACTAGTACTGGAGATTTAAAAGGAGATTACAGACTATGCTAACATGTGATTAAGAGTCCACAGAAGGGGCCCCCATTGGCTTTGTAATGCTGTCTGATGCTACCACTCTTTGGGACTGAAAAATCAAACCTTGCCATTGAGCGAGTGTTCTAGTGACAAGTTAATTTGTGTTCATGACAACTCTGTCAAACAGCTGATTCCTTCAGAAGTGAAAACCCTGATTCACATGTTATTATCCTCCCCATGGCACCCTGAAGCATCTTTGGCAATAATTATAATAGGGGCTGCTCACTTAGCCATGCCCCTTTGCGCTTACCAGACATTTTTTGTGCTGATGACTCCTTCTGGACCTCTCAGCAGTCCTGAGAGGGAGGTAGAGAGGAAATGGGGAGAGCAGTCACCTCATTTTACATCTCAGCGAATGAGACCCAGAACAGCTGTGTGGCTCATCCAGCCCACAAAGCATGGTGCCACTGTCTGATGCCAGGCCTAGAATGTAGGTCACTGAATGTTAATACAACGCGTTCTTTCCAGTAATAATTTTTTTTAGCTAAATGCAACAGAACAAGTTGATGTATGAGTCACCCTGGAATCACCTGCTAACTTCTTAAAACAAGACAAAACACATTTGGGGGTGGGGAGCAAAGCTCTGTTTTTTTCTTTTTTTATTAAATTATTTTTATATTACAGTTTATTTACTTTGTATCCCAGCTGTAGCCCTCTCCCTCATTCCATCCCTATCCCACTCTCCCTCGCTCAGCTCCTCCCTGAACCTCTTTAAGTCCACTGATAGGGGAGGACCTCCTCCCCTTCCATCTGACCTTAGCTTATCAGGTCTTTTCAGGACTGGCTGCAATGTCCTCCTCTGTGGTGTAGTAAGGCTGCTCCTCCCTCAGAGGTGTGGGAGATCAAAGAGTCAGCCACTAAGCTCATGTCAGAGACAGTCCCTGTTCCCCTTACTAGGGAACCCACTTGGATACTGAGCTGCCATTAGCTCCATCTGAGCATGGGTTCTAGGTTATCTGCATGGTCCTTGGCTGGAGAATCAGTATCAGAAAAGACCCCTGTGCCCAGATATATTTGGTCCTTGTGGAGCTTCAGATCTTACTAACTCCCCCTTCTTTGATATGATTTCCTGCACTCTGCCCAAGGTTTGGTTATGAGTCTCAGCATCTGCTTTGATACACTGCTAGGTAGAGTCTTTCAGAGGCCCTCTGTGGTAGGCTCCTGTCCTGTTACTTGTTTTATCCTACTTCCAATGCCCATCCATTTGTCTTTTTAAGTGAGAATTGATTGTCTTACCCCGGCTCCTTTTCCTCATTTAGCTTCTTTAGGTGTACAGATTTTAGTATATTTATCCTATCTTATAGGTCTAGTATCCACTTATAAGTGAGTATATACTGTGTGTGTCTTTCTGTTCCTGGGATAGCTCACTCAGGATGATCTTTTCTAGATCCCAACATTTGCCTGTAGATTTCATGATTTCCTTGTTTTTAATTGCTAAGTAGTGTTCTATTGTGTAGATGTACCACTATTTCTGTATCCATTCCTCCATTGAGGGACATCTGGGTTGTTTCCAGGTTCTGGCTATTATGAATAAAGCTGCTACAAACATGGTTGAGCAAATGTCCTTGTTGTGTACTTGAGCATCTTTTGGATATATGCCTAGGAGTAGTATAGCTTGGATCTTGAGGAAGCACTATTCCTAATTGTCTGAGAAAGCACCAGATTAATTTCCAAAGTGTTTGTACAAGTTTACATTCCCACCAGCAATGGAGGAGAGTTCCCCTTTCTCCACAACCTCTCCAGCATGTGCTGTCACTTGAGTTTTTGATCTTAGCCATTCTGATGGGTGTAAGGTGAAATCTCAGGGTCATTTTGATTTGCATCTCCCTGATGACTAATGAGGTTGAGCATTTCTTTAAGTGTTTCTCTGCCATTTTATATTCCTCTGTTGAGAATTCTATTTAGCTTCATACCCCATTTTTTTAACTGGATTGCTTGATTTGTTGCTTTTTAACTTATTTAGTTCTTTATATATTCTGAATATCAGCCCTCTGTCAGATGTAGGGTTGGTAAAGACCCTTTCCCAGTCTGTAGGCTGTCATTTTGTTCTGACAACAGTGTCTTTTGCTTTATAGAAGGGAAAGACCTTTTTGAACAAAACTTCAAGTCTCTAAAGAAAGAAACTGAAGACGATATCAGAGGATGGAAGATATCCCATGCTCATGGGTTGGTAGGCTTAACATAGTGAAAATGGCCATTCTGCCAAAAGCAATCTACAGATTCAATGCAACTCCCATCAAAATACCGACACAATTCTTTTCAGTCCTTGAAAGAAAAATTCTCAACTTCATATGGAAAAACAAAAAACCCAGAATTTCCAAAACGATCCTGTACAACAACAGATCATCTGACGGTATCTCCATCCCCGATCTCAAGTTGTACTACAGAGCAATAGTAATAAAAAACTGCATGGTATAGGCATAGAAACAGAATGGTGGATCAATGAAACCACATAGAAGACCCTGAAGTAAACCCACACACTTATGGACACCTGATTTTTGACAAATAAGCCAAAACCATTCAATGGAAAAAAGACAACATCTTCAACAAATGTAGCTGATACAACTAGTTGTCTACATGCAGAAAAATGAAAATAGATCCAAATTTATCACCGTGCACAAAACTAAAGTCCAAGTGGATCAAAGACCTCAACATAAAACCAAACACTAAACCTATTAGAAAAAAAAGTGGGGAAGAGCTTAGAACTTATTGGCAGAGGAGACAGCTTCCTGAATAGAACACCAACAGCACAGGCTCTAAGAGCAACAATCAATAAATGGCACCTCATGAAACTGAAAAGTTTCTGTAAAGCTTTTACTGTTTTTATTGGTTCTTTCTCCACTTGTCATAGGATGCAAAAGGAGGTGGCATTTGCAATTTAAGTAAATTATTTTGCATTTACTTATTATTTATTGGTATGAAAGTGGCATGTGCCACAGCTTGAGGGTAGAGCCCAGAGAACAACTGGCAGGGGGTGGGTGAGTGTTGGTTCTCTCCTTCCAACATGAGAGTCTTGGGGATTGAACTCAGGTCCATCAGATTGGTGGACTGTCAGATTGGCAAGAGCCTTTACCTACTAAGCCATCTCTGTGGCCTTGTTTGAGAATTCAATGATCATTATAGATGTAGCTGATACATATGAAAGATTGATACAATGTGTTCTGTGTAGTTGCTTGTACAGATGCTTAGAGGGGTGTTGACCATCAAGAAAACAGAATCCTGGTGTGTATTGTAGTATATTTTCAATAGTTAGTAGAGAGGGGTAGATGAGAATAATACTGCTGAGTGTTTGGAAGTGTTTGAGAGAATTTGGGGGCATTTGGGGGCTGTGGTCTCCTGTTGAGAGGAGAGCTTGATTGAGTGTGGTCACAGGAAGCCTTCACAGTTCTCTAAACTGCACTTTCACAGCCTATGAAAGATAAAAAGAGATGAGATAAATAATTCATTAGGTAGTATGCCAGACTATGGTTTTTCCAAATCTTCCCATCATGATTCCCACTGCCTTTCATTCATTTTCCAAGACAGTATTTTCAGAGTATGTATCACTTTTTTTCACTGTTGTGATACATAATCTGACTAAAGCAATGTGAGGAAGGAAAGATTAATTTCAGCCTGCAGTTGTTTAAAAGGACTAACACAGCACATGATAATTCAACTGCTTCCCTGCCTATAATGCACCTCATCTATCTATCTATCTATCTATCTATCTATCTATCTATCTATCTATCTATCTATCTATCTATCTATTCATTCATTTAGAGTTTTTGTTTGTCGTTTAGTTTTATTGGTTTAATCATTATGTGTGAGACAAAAATCCTGTTTAGATCGAATCTACTTATAGATAGCCTTTTGTGTTTTTATGCACATGTTTCCTTAGAGTAAAGGTATTTTGAATCCATTCTTTCTTTTATTGAAATGGTTTCCTGTCCTCGTTTCCATTTCTCTTCCTCTGGTTCCTGTTATGCATAGGTTGGGCCTTCCTGATCCCATAGTTCTCACAGGTTTTTTTATTCCAAGTAATGCATTCTACTTTTATCATTTTGATTGCATAATTGAAATGTTCTATCTTTGAGTGCAACCATTGTTCCTTCAACTGGATTGAGCTGGATGTTGAAGCTTTGAATTGAAATGTTTCCTCTAATCACAATATTTTTAAGTCTTTAGGATTTCCATTTTTGTGGCTGTTTCTTTGTTTCTATATCATTGTCAAATTTATTACTTTGTTTCTGGGTTGTTACACAAATTGTGTATGTGTGTGTTTGTGTATCCTGAAGTTCACTGAACCTTTTAGAGATTGGTCTCTATTTTTCTCTTGTCATTTCAAATAAGTCTATCGTTCTATGTCTATCTTCCCTTCCTTCCATATTTCCTCTTTCTCTCCACTTTCCTTCCTCCTCTCCCCTCCCTCCTATTATTTTCCTCTTCTCTTTCCCTCCCAATTTGCTTTTTCTCTCCTTTCATCTTCCTTCCCAACTCTATCCTTTCTTCTTTCATTCCTTTCTTTTTTCTTTATTTCCTCTCTCTCACCTCTCTCTTCTTCCCTAACTTGCCTCCCTTTCCTTCTTTCTTCTTTCCCTTCTCCTCTCTCTCCCTCCCTTCCTTCCCACTGGAATGATCCACCCATCAAGATTTCAAGTATTACATTGAGTCTGTGCATTGCCTTGGGTATTAAACATTTTAGCATTATTAAGTCTGCCAGTCTGTGAAAACAGATGTTTCTATGTATCTCTGTCTTATTTAATTTGGTTTTATAGTTATCATTACAAACTCTTTCCCTTCTTTAGTTAAGTTCCTTGTTTAGCATTATATTCTTTCTGAGGATGTTGAAAATGGGATCATTTAATTGAGTTCACTTTTAGATAGTTGTTAATATATCAAAACACCACTGATTTTCATCTCTTAATTTACAGAACTTGTTCAAAACACCCAACAGATTTTTATGGAGATGTGTAAGTTTTTTACATATCTAATTACATCATCTTCGAATGCAGGCAATTTAACTCCTCCTTTTCTTTGGATTGCATTCATTTATTTTTCTTGCCTAATTGTTTTGGCTAGGACCTCTAATACTATAAGGACAAATGATGCCAGTGGGTGCTCTGGCTGAGTCAAAGCTTTTCCTTCCCCCTTTGCTTATGTTAGTTGTGGGATTTCCATATGTGGCCTTTATTACATGAAACAACTTTCCTTTTTTTTCCTAGTTTTTGAGAATATTTGTTTTAGAATAACATTTGTTTTTAATTAAATGTCACTGCTGCTCATCAGAATGATGATGTAATTTTACTCTACATTCTGATAATATGCAACATGCTGACTGATTTTCACATTTGACCACTTCTTGTATGGTGGTCATTTCCCCTTTATTACTGTGTCAGATCCTCTCAATGTACACTTTTAATTGCTACAAAACCCTTCAGTCCTTTCATATTCACAAGGGATATTGGTCTTTAGTTATAAATGTTTATGGTGCTGATGGTACAGGCTGGTGTTGGAGTGTTTTACTAACATATGTAAATACTCTGGGTTTGATCCCTAGCATCATGAAAAAGTTATATCTTCTGCTGTGTCTTTAACTGGCACTGCTATCTGAAAAGTACTAGACTTAAATGATTTTGGGACAGACTGGTCTACAGTTTTGGAAGATCAGATGGCTATTCTTTAAAGTTTGGGAGGCAACATAGGCAATTTGCTGTTGCTCTTGGTTGTCAAGAAGAACTGGATAAGACCTGATTGCTGAAGGCAATGCACATTGGGGTTATAAGATATGTAAAAATTAAGGTGGGATTTTTTTTTTAATATTTGAAAACACTTTGCTGAAGTTTTTATTTTGCCCACACTTTGCTCTCTGGACCTCAGTGAACAATTATGCACAATTTTAATTGCTATAAAACTCTTAAGTACTTTTATATTTATTTGGGATATGAGTTTTTAGTTTTATACTTTATGGTATGTAAAAAGTAAAAAGGAAAGTTGTTTCAAGTACAAAGGCTATATATGAAAAGCCCACAGTATACCATATAAATATATCCTGATGGTACATATACACACACACTCACACACACACTCACACACACATTTTTTTGCGGTCTGTATGATGTTTCCTGTATGTATATGACCTCAAAGTTGACCAGTCAGTATTGGATACCATCTGGAGGTTTTTACTTGGAGAAGACCATTTCTTTCACGCTCAGCTCTCCCCAGCTGCCTGTAGTTCCTTTTGTAGGGTTGAGGCCACGTGAACTTTCTCCCTTCCATGTTAGCATGCTCATCGATGTTGTTGTCATCATCCCTCTCCCTCATTGTTCCTGTCTTGTTTAGGCCCTTATGTTAGTTACTTCATGGGTATAGTGTCCCCCACCTTTCTAGGATATACAATCCCAGAGCAAACTTTCTGTTCCTCTGGTTCTTATTATATCCCCCCCACCCCCCCACTGTGATCCCTTAGCCTTAGGTGCAGGAGTCGATACACATCATTAAAAAAAATAATAATAAAAGGTCTTTAAAAAGAAGATACTTATTTGAGCTTATGAAAACCCTAAATAATGGAAAACATAGAAACAAAACACAGTGGCTACGTTGTATATGAACACAAGAAGTGAAAATATTTGAATTATTTAACTGGAGCTAATAAGCTTCAGATGAGGCATGGCACTCAGCAGGAACCTAGGAAGCACTTGGCATGGAATACTTATCTTGAAGTCATTTCATCGCATAAATATGTTTTGAATGTGGACTGGGTGCTAGACCCCAGGGCTTTGGTGACAGATAAGCATGGAGATGAGCACAAAGCCTGGCAGAGGCAACTGGCAAGAGCCTCTAGAGACTGGAATTCAGTACAGTACGTGATTGTGATTGTTATGAAAGCATGCTCTTGGGGACATCTGGCCCCTGAAATGGGGTGGAACTTCCAGGGAAGGCTTCAGGGGGGAGGTTTACACCCATTCTCAATGAGGAATGGGTTGGTAAGGAAGAGTGGGAGGATTGTGAGACACAGACCCCAGAGACAATTGGAATAGCCTGCGCAGTGGTCTGGAGTGCCAAGGAAGTGTGAGGTCCTGGGGACATGAGTTTTTTGAGTACTGGAAATATGACCTGTGTTTGGATACATGCCATAAATGTAAAAAGCCACTGTGTCATACTAAAATTTTTGAAGGTGGGCATATATACAAATGGTTATAGATCATTTTATAATGGGTTGGTCTTTTTAAAATGTGAAACCACAAAAGCATTGGGGAATATATAAAACTAGAGGAAAAGGATCTGAGCAATGGTCCAGCAGGTAGAGGTGATGACCCAAATTTGATCCCTAGGACCCACATGATTGAAGGAGGGAACTGATCCCCACAAGCTGTCCTATGATCTCCACACTCCTGCTGTGGCATGCAAGCATATGCACACACACACACAACTGCAATAAAAACAAAAATATTTCTGGCACTGCTAAGGTATTTGATGACCTCAAGCCAAGTCTTTTGCCTAGATGAGGTGCACCGAGTGCCAGAAATACAGCCCAAAAGTCTGAAGAGAATGTATTTCGCATCATCGTTGGAGACCTTGGGCTTCCAGTCACGCCGTCTCCTTGCTGACACCCAGCCTACAGGAGTCTCTGAGGCAGCCGCCTTTTGAGGGAGTTCCTGATGAATGTCAGTCTCTTGTTTGCTTGCCATTTTTCTCTCTTTAACGTGCCGTACATAGATTTTTTTATGTGCCCCTATTTCACCCACATAACTCTTTTGTTGCCATGGAAATCAGCTTCAATTTTCTCCCATTCTGGCAATTGTGATTTTATAGTCTCCTTCCTTCAGAAAGATAAGCCGCCTCAGATTTATTTCATGTGGATGCCAGAATTTGACCTCGTTTGAGACACAGCCAACCTTTATCTCAAGACAAGGCAGCAGTTATTTGCTATAACCAATGTCATTTTGATTTCCGCCTCTGAGATCAGTCCCCAACAAAATTTCTTTTGGCTTTTGCATACCTTTGCTAGCATTTGGCCAAGGGGTAGAGTTTGGTAAGCCCATAGAATTAAATTCTAGGTGGGCTTATGAGCAAAGATGTGAAAAACTAGCTTGGATCAGGCAGCTGAACGCATAGTAGTCTAGTCACAGCCCAGCTAGGGCTTTCTTGCCCGGGTCATATTACTTATTAATTTAATATTTATTACTAGTTGTGTGTTGGGGGTATTTACATGATTATAGATCTTTGTATAGTAAAGAAGAGGTTGCTGGACCTTCTAAAATTGGCGTTATAGGTAGTTGTGAGCTACCCAAAATGGTGCTGGGAACTAAACTCAGGTCCTCTGCAAAAGCAGCAAATGCTTTTTAACTGCTAAGCTATCTCACCAGTCCCATTAGCTCTATTTATATATCAACTTCCCCACACCTTACATCAAGGGCTGGCCTTGATTTCTAGAACTTCTTCAACTGGGGCATAATATTAAAATGATAAATGCGTAAGAACTTGGTTAAAGTAGGAAAGTTATTTTGATTTGAGGTACTTTTTTGATTCAAACTATAAAAAGCCTATGATGAGGAAGACTGTTGTTACTGTCTAATATCTGATTGTCACACTAACAATTTCAAATAAAGTGTGATTAACTCAGTGCATTCTGTTATTTTCCAGTTTATGGTACATCTGTGCTGTGTGTGGTCTAGTCACCCATCTATTCACCCTGTGTTTTCTTAAAAAGGTTTTGTGTTTTAGGACATACCAACCCACCAGAATGCCTGGGTTTTCCTTGTCCTGGCATTTTTTTAAAAGAATTTTAATCAATAAAATATGGAATCGTAACATTCTGTAGGACACAAACCTGAAGGGAGTAATTCATATAGTAATTTGGTAATGGCAATTATGTGATTATATGAGAGATATTGACCATGCCAGTTATAGATTGACAGATAAGAATGCAGATGAAGGCATCAGGGTGTAGTCCTGCTACATCCAGCTTGGGGTCTACACTAGGTCATGATCGAGGATTTATTGGGTGCAGTGACCTTGAAGATCTTCTCCGAGGACATTCTGTTATGTGAAGTCAAAGATAGGTGTAGGACTGTTGGTGTGTATACAGGGGTCAAGGCTCTGTGTGGAAAGGTTGGCGTGCCCTGTCATGAGCAATGTACAATGTGCAGTTTGTATTATTGAGAAGGGAGAAGGAGATTTGTTCTTCGGAGTGCTAAAGATGACTAGCAGAAACCAGCTTGAGCTGCCTAGTGCTGAATAGTGCTTATGTTGTTAGAATACGAAAGGACATCTCCTGGAGCCTATGTCAAGGAAGCTATGGGGTTGTGCTTTAGATGTGAAATGCCCTGAAAAAGCCCTTGTGTTAGAACACTTGGTCTCCAACACTCGGTGTTTTTTTGGAATATTTAGAAAGGACAGCCTTGGTGGGAGAAGTAAGTCACTGGTATGGGGTGTGACTTCGAGTCCTCTAGCCGGGACCCACTTCCTCTCCCCTCTCTCTTCTCCCTTCTTTATGTAAAATATTTATTTCACTGGGTTGGAGAGATAGCTCAGTGTTTAAGAGCACATACTGCTCTTGCAGAGGACCTGAGTTTGGTTCCTAGCAACTATGTTGGGAAGTTCCAAATCATCTGAAACTCCAGTTGCAGAGGGCCAAGGCCTTTACGGGCATGGGAATCTGCACTCATGTGCAGATAGGGACATATAGATGTGCATGTAATTTTTTAAAAAGAAATCTTTACAACAAAATATTTATATATTTCTCTCTTGCTCACACACTCTCTCTCTCTCTGTCCTGAGTGTATGTGTGTGAGTGCTGAGAACTGAACTTGAGCCTTCCGCAAGAGCAGCAAAACTTCTTAACCACTGAGCCATCTTCCCAACACTCCATGCTTTTTCACAGGGATACAATGAATGAGGCACCTCATGCTCTCATCACCGCACCTTCCCCACCAGAAAGGACTGCACCCCTTATTAAACTTAAGCTGATCCTCATTAAGGTCTTAGTCATTGCAATAAGAAAATAGCCAACACAGTTGCAAACTCAAAAAGTACACGCAAGCAAGAAATTGTCAAGAGCTCAAAGAATCTCCTCCCTGAGCCTCCTCCAGTGTCTAGGTTTCTCCGTATGACTCATCCATTCTTCTCAGGGATGGGCCTGCTGTGTTAGAGTTCTTAGTGCACAGTTTATAACTCCCTCAGGAGAGTTTCAAACATGAAACTTACAAGTTCCTGCAGGAGAGAATGACATTAGCTTGGTCAGACCAGCCATAGTTAAATATTTAGTCCCACAGAGTGATCATGGTCCTAGAAGCCTCTTTGACTCTTTGGGTTAAGGGAGAGAATGTGGTAGGCTGTAGAAGTTTCTAGGATTGGGGAATTTCATTGCCAGGATAAGGGGAGCTAAACAACCTTTGAAAGATAATGGGGCTGTCATTTCAGATCATTTGTATTCTGAATGCAGTACCTGCAGTGAATATATTGCTAATATCAATACGTGCGAAAGGTAAAGCATAAAAGATACAAAGAAAACCCTCCAGAAGCCGCCTCCTCCTCCACATCACACAATCTTTTAGTCATCTTTATTCACTGAAATATTCAGGGAAACATAATATAGTTAAGGCTTTATACTGGGCATAGCAAGTGGTAAGGGCAGAGCAGGTGCTCTCCTGCTTCTGCGACACAATGGTGGAAGTATTTTCTAAAGAGGCATTTAGAGAAATATTGCAGACCATTCACCTTCAGCTGAATTTGTTCTTCCACCAGATTTTGTAGATAAAAATTTGGCTGTAATCCAGATATATCCATTTGTTTGGTACATTTGCTTATGATTGCTGTTGTAGATCACGGGCTGCTTGGGCTGGGGACTGAGTGGGCTTGATATAAATGGCCACACTATACCCTTACCCTAGCCCTAAATTGTATGCATATTTTGAGCTTTCTGCATGCTTTCTCAAGATGTAATCATCTCTGGAAATGTGTTTTCAACTTATCATTTTGTAGAAGAAGAAGGAAGAAGAAGAAAAAGAAGGAGGAGGAGGAGGAGGAGGAGGAAGAGGAGGAGGAGTCCCAAGAGAATTGCTTGGCTGCAGCCACAGTGTTAAAATTCTGATGAGTATTACAGGACTGTTCTTTAAACTATATAATGATTGAATTATTTTGCATTGAGGCAAGAGTGAAGTCCAACAATGCACCAATGGTATAACCAAAGAGAAATACCAATGTATACCCTGAAATGAGTTACCTACTAAAATAGACACTAATGCCTACATATATATATGTATATATATATATATACATTTGGGGTTTGGGATGTTCTTGTTTTTTTCTGAGGTCCTGGTGTGAATTCTTTCTTTGCATTCTCTGAGGTTTAAATATCTGCACTGATAGCTATAAACACTGTTTGAATTGGTGTAAGTATCCCAACAGTCCTGGTTAATTGTACTTTCATTTTCACCTCAAGATCTTAGAAAAACAAGAGCAACCCAAAGCCAGCAGTAGATCCTGTTGTTTTGTTCAGTTTTCCAGTTCAGATCTTTCAACTGGAAAAGTAGCACAGTTCACACTCAGGGCCTTTAGTAACAAGGGTTTGCCGATTCTTGTAGTCACAGTGTTGTTTTTCTGACAGGTTTGTTTGCTTCTCGTTCTTTTGCTCCCATTTATATTATGAGTTTGCTGTTGTGCTGAGCAGGATGTGATCAATTGCCAGCTGGTTCTCTTCTGTCCATCTATGCCTCTCATGATATTTATTCTTCCCTAAGCTCTTGTGATTGAGGCCATCTTTCTTCCTCCTCTGGTTAGTGTTCTCTTAAAATATTTCTACAATGCTGACTTTATGGTCATGAATTCTTATCCTTCTGTGCTTGTCATGATTTTTTTTTCTTTCTGCTGATTTTAAAAGGTAGATTGGATGGGTCTTGCAATCTTAGTTGGAAGTTATTTATTTTAAAGCTGTCTAATGTATCTTTCCATCTCTTCTTGCTTTTAGGTTTCTGCTGAGAGCTCTGAAATTACTCTGATATGTCTGATTTTTATGTGTAATGCTATTTTTTCCTTATAGCCTTTCATATTGGGGAGTTTTGGCTCTACTAGCCTAGAGGTTTTGTTTGTTTTTTTGTTTGTTTGGGTTTTTTCAGTGTGTCACAGAAGGTTTGTTTTCTGGTCTCCTTTAGGCTCTATGTGCTATTTGTGCTTGGATGTCTCCTTCCCTTCTAGATTTGGAAATTTTTTTATAATATATTTTTATTGAATATATTTTTATGCTTTGAGTTTTATTTCAGAAACTTTTTTGTCCTCATGAATTATTAAGATGCTTCTCTTGAATCATGTCTCAAAATTTGTAATCATAATCTTTTTTAAAAAAATAAAATTTTATTTATTATGTATACAGTGTTCTGCCTACAGGCCAGAAGAGGGCACCACATTGCATTATCGATGGTTGTTAGCCACCTTGTGGTTGCTGAGGATTGAACTCAGGACCTCTGGAAGAGCAACAGGTGCCCTTAACCTCTGAGCCATGTCTCCAGCCCATAATAATCTTTTTTTTTTTTATTGGTGTCTATATATGGTATTTCCTCATCCTTGTCTTTCATTGATATTCTTTCTTCTGCTTGTTTTAGGTGGTTGGTGATGTTTCCCAGGATTTTTTTATGTTTGTTTCATTGAGGTTTTCATTTCTAATATTTTAGGTCTGTTGTTTTTGTTGGTTTCATTTTGTTTTGAAATTTTCACTATCCTTGTGGATTGCTTCATGGTTTTTCTGGCTGGTCTTCCACTCTGCTGAATCTCTTATTCATAGCCTGAACTGACTTCCTTCCTTTATCCATCTTCTTATTTGCTCTCTCTGTGAAGCCCTTGGCCAGTTCTACAAGCTGACTTTTGAATTCTTTGTAGTGTCAACAATGTCACCATTCTTGGCTTTGCTAATTGAAGAATCATGGTCTTTTGGGGGCTGCTCCTGGGCAGCCACGGTGGAATCTGTAACCTTCTCATTTTGTTTCATTATATTGCTTTTCTGTTTCTCTAACTCCTCAGCTGTCCTATCTCCTCCTTTGTGATCTATCATGCCCGTCTAATCTTTCTGCCTTTGGAATGGTCCAGTCATTGTGGCGTCTTCTCACTCACCACATCACGGGAGGGAAATCCCTCATCGCCTCCTTGCTCCCAAACCGCATTTTATTATGAATCTGAATATTTGGGACTCCGGAGAGGGGCTCCCAAGGCTCTGTCAGAACTCTGTGTAGAAGGCAGTATTGTGTAGAACTAAACAGCCAGGCATTAGTGGAGTTTTCTCAGAATGGGTCCAAAAGATGCATTTTTTCTATGGAATTGGTTTCTCTAGGAAATTTATTTTATCGCTGATGGCTAGTCTCAGTCTATCATGGCATTTCTATCATATAACTGTAATGGGAATTGTGAGAGATAATCTATATAAACTGACCTACCACTGGGTAAATTCTCTGTAGATATTTATAAATGATAGTGATTGTTAATAATACAATAATTGTTACCAGTAGCTATTTTTAAGAAGAGAAGCAATTCTATAACAAGAATCTATGTTGTACTGTGTTATTCTCTAACCACATGGCATTTTAATTTTTTTCTGTGTTCTGAAATAGTAACTCACTAACATAGCCTGAAGCTTCAAACATAACAAATGAACACTACGTAGAATATTTTTGAAAATCTAAACACCAGCCTCCAAATGTACAGTAAGAAGTATCCACAACAATAAAAAATTAAAATAGCCTCTCTGGCCAATTTGATGTGGCAAGGTTATTTCTGCATTTGTTACTGGAATTTTAAAAAGCAGTAATTTTAATTAAATGGAAAGAGAGTGGGGCATTCTGCAGAGAGCTATGCTTGTCTACCAATGAGAAGAGGTCCTATAATAGACACTCAGAGGTGATTTGGGGAAAACATGTCAGTGTGAGTTCATAATGTCCTTGGATTAGTCAGATGGTGTCCACAGTAGAGGCTCAACCCCTCTCCAAATGAGATTCTCTGTGTACTATTCCTGCTTAGGTTTTTCTCACCTTTAAAATGGAGATAAAGACTATTTGTGGGAAGGTAGTGATAGCTAAATAATAGCCTACAGTCAGCAAGCCCTCAGTACCCACGGAGTCTCTAGCAACAGTAGGTTCTGTATTATAGGCTTCAATAGCCACAGATGGCAAACACTAAAAAATAAAATAAAATAAAAATAAAAATTGTTGTTGATGTATGGAACACATACAGATTCATTATTATCATTGTTCCCAATATAACACAGTGTCAGAGATCATATATATGTATATGTATATATATATGCTCACGTGTGTAAATATTAAGCCATTTTATCTAAAGGACTTGAACATCCACAAATTATGCTATCAGTAGAAATTTCTGGGGAAGATTGTGCACTGGTGTCTCCATGAAAATACAGTCTTTTAGAACAAACATTTATATAAGAGATGAAAGTGATAGCACAAATCAGACCTTGATTCTTAGCTGCTTTTTGCACCTTAACAGTAATATCATATTTTCTTCCCAATATCTTAACCTCTTCACTAGAAAAATAAGACTGTCCCAGATCAATAGTTTCCACATCTTAACGTGCATCAAAATTGCCATGTAATGTTCATTAAATATATTTCTGAGTTTTAATCATAGTTTATGACTTAGCAATCTGCAAATTTGCATTTTAACACAGTCTGAGAAAATCTGTTGTAATGTTGATGATATTGGTACAAAGATTTGCCTGGACTACAACATTTTTGGTTTTGTTGTTAATGTGTTTCAGGAGATTTTTTTCCCCCTTTTCCCTTATCGTTTCAATGTAAGGGATTAGAGAATTGGTCATGATAGGACCACTGCACTCATGAACTCAACAGCAGCTTGGTTGCCTGGACAAGATCTGTACACGATGAAGCCTGCCAACATCCCTGCATGGAAAAGGGAGGAACTCATGAGACCCCACCCCTTGCTGAGGTGCTGTTGACAGGTAATGGTTTTAGGAGGAAGAGGAATCAGTGTTCTTCAAGGGTGTGTGCCCATGCTCCAGACGATGGCCCCAAGAACAGTATAAACTGGACTCAGTGAGTTGTTGAAACAGACAGAAAATGGAATAAAAGTTGGGGGGTGGTTGGAGTGGGAAGTGGATCTGGGAGGAATTAGGGAGAGGAGCAGAGGGTGAATGTGGTCAAAGTGCATTATATACATGTATGACTTTCTCAGAGAATCAATAAAAATATTTTATTAAAAAAGCTGAAAACCCCAATTCTGTTTCTGTCCCACAGTGAATTTTAATTAATTTTTTATTTTGCCAATTTCAACACAATCTGTATGCATGTTAGCAGAATTTCTGTGTCTCTGCACTCCTGTACATCAGCCTCATGCTGAGTGCTGCAGGATTTAAATGCCAAGCACTACAATAGAGGCTCATTAACAATTAATTGCAAAGAAAAAATGCAAAAATTACCTTAAAAAGGTATGATTTTGAAAAATCTCTTAACATGATATTCAAATATCTTGCAAACTCATTGTCAAGGCTCTGACAGAGTGAGGTCAGTTGATCAAGGTAGATCAAATGATCAAATATGAGAAAATAATAGACTTCAAACAAGATGGCTTGAAATATGAAGGTAAACCAGCTCCTTGGAAGAATTAATAAGGCTCACAAAAACTGCTTTAAAAGTTTGGTTAATTATAGATTTGTAAACTGTTGGCTATCTTGATTGTCAGCCTAATAGGATTTAGAATTACCATGGAAACAAACCTCTGGGTGTGTTTGTGAAAGAGCTTCTAAATTAGGTTAATTGAAATGGCAAGAACCACCCTAAATGATGTCCACACTGTTTCATGGATTGGGAATCCCAGGCTGAATAAAAGGAAGGAAAGGAGTCAAATAGCATCATTCCTCTGTCTGCCTCCTGACTGTGATCATTATGTGACAAGCAGCCCCTACTTCCTGCCACCACGCCTTCCCAACACAACGAACTATAATCTTAGACTTGAAGCAAAAATAAACTCTTCCTCGTGAGGCTGCTTTTGTCGCAGTAACAGAACAAGAAGTTAATGCACAGATACTGTTTTACACAGTTAATACACATATACTAATGTTTTCACATATTCATATGCTAGGCTTTCTCAGAAATGTTACGCCATTCTTACCTATAACCTAATTCATGCCTTAAAGTTTAAAAAAGTTATTTGTGTGGTTTTTTTTTTTGTTGTTGTTGTTGTTTTGTTTTTTGTTTTTTTGTGCCTGAGATTGTTATGGCTTGTGTATAGAAGTCAGAAAATAACCTGTGGAAGTCAATTTTCTCTTTCTATCGTGAGGGTCCTAGGAATTTACCTTAGGTTGTCAAGCTTGGTGGTCAATTACTTTTTACCTGCTAAGCCCTCTTGCCAACCCCATGCCCTGGTTATTCTTAATGATAGTGCTCTGCTGTTGTGACCTAAATCTTGTTAAACACCGAACACTTGATTCTTGAATTAAGAAGAATGGGGAGATAATTCATCAGTAAGTTAGACGATCAATACAAAGACTTTATGTCAACAGGACTTGAAGGAACCCAAATTGAAATATTGTACCTCATCTTATAAGCGCATCCAGTTTTCATATGTAGACTATAAATGGCCATCTTTTTTATAAAGCCCAGCATTAAATGTTAACATTGTAACAGATGGTGAATAATATCTGTGGCTTGGTGCGACCTGGTCAAAGCCCTATGTTTTGTGGGCAGCTTCATTTTCTTTTTTTTTTAATTCTTTATTAATTACACTTTATTCACTTTGTATCATCCCTGTGGTTCCCTTCCTCCTCCTGTCCCAATCCCTCCCTTCCTCCACCCTCAGCATGCATGCCCTTCCCCAAGTCCACTGATAGGGGAGGTCTTCTTTTCCTTCCTTCTGATTCTAGTCAATTAGGTCTCATCAGGAGTGGCTGCATTGTCTTCTTCTGTGGCCTGGTAATGCTGCTTCCCCCTCAGGGGGAGGTAATTAAAGAGCAGGCCAATCAGTTCATGTCAGAGACAGTCCCTGTTCCTATTACAATGAAACCCACTTAGATACTGAACTGCCATGAGCTACATCTGTGCAGGGGTCTTAGGTTATCTCCATGCATAGTCCTTGGTTGGAGTATCAGTCTCAGGAAAGAACCCCTGTGCTCAGATTTTTTTGGTTCTGTTGCTCTCCTTGTGGAGTTCCTGTCCTCTCCAGATCTTACTGTTTCCCACTTCTTTCATAAGATTCTCTGCACTCTGCCCAAAGGTTTCCCATAAGTCTCGGCATCTGCATTGATAGTCTGCAGGGCAGAGCCTTCCAGAGGGCCTTTGTGTCAGGCTCCTGACTTGTTCCCTCTTTTCTCCTTCTTCTGATATCCATTTTCTTTGCCTTTCTGGATAGGAATTGAGCATTTTAGCAAGAGTACTCCCTCTTAATTAGTTTCTTTAGGTGTACAGATTTTAGTAGGTTTATCCTATATTTTATGTCTATATGAGTGAGTATGTACCAAGTGCATCTTTCTGCTTCTGGGATAGCTCATTCAGGATGATCTTTTCTAGATCCCACCATTTACCTGCAAATTTCATAATTTCCTTGTTTTTTATTGCTGAGTAATAGTCCATTGTGTAGATATACCGCAAGTTGTGCATCCATTCCTCCACTGAGGGGCATCTGGGCTGTTTCCAGATGGCTATTACAAATAAGGCTGCTACAAACATGGTTGAACAAATGTCCTTATTGTGTACTTGAGACTCTTTTGGGTATATGCTTAGGAGTGGTATAGCTGGATCTTGAGGAAGCACTATTCCTAGTTGTCTGAGAAAGTGCCAGATTGCTTTCCAGAGTGGTTGTACAAGTTTACATTCCCACCAGCAGTGGAGGGGGGTTCCCCTTTCTCCATAACCTCTCCAGCATGCGTTGTCTCTTGAGTTTTTGATCTTAGCCATTCTGATGGGTGTAAGGTGAAATCTTAGGGTCGTTTTGATTTGCAGTTCCCTGATGGCTAATGAGGTTGAGCATTTCTTTAAGTGTTTCTCTGCCATTCGATATTCCTCTATTGAGAATTCTCTGTTCAGCTCTGTACTCCATTTTTTAATTAGATTGCTTGAGTTTTTGCTGTTTAACTTCTTTCATTCTTTATATATACTGGATATTAGTCCTCTGTCAGATATAGGGTTGGTGAAGATCCTTTCCCAATCTGTAGGCATTCGTTTTGTTTTGATGACAGTGTTCTTTTCTTTACAGAAGCTTTTCAGTTTCATGAGGTCCCATTTATTGATTGTTGCTCTTAGAGCCTGTGCTGTTGGCGTTCTGTTCAGGAAGTTGTCTCCTGTGCCAATGAGTTCAAGGTTCTTCCTCACTTTTTCTTCTAAGCGGTTTAGTGTGTCTGGTTTTATGTTGAGGTCTTTGATCCACTTGGACCTTATTTTTGTGCTAAGTGATAAGTATGGATAAGTATGGATCTATTTGCATTTTTCTACATGTAGACATCCAGTTAGACCAGCACAATTTGTTGAAGACGCTGTCTTTTTTCCATTGAATGGTTTTGTCATCTTTGTCAAAAACCAGGTGTCCATAAGTGTGTGGATTTATGTCAGGATCTTCTATTCTATTCCACTGATGCACCAGTCTATTTCTATACCAGTACCATGCAATTTTTAGTATTGTTGCTCTATAGTACAACTTGAGATCAGGGATGGAGATACCTCCTGAAGATCTCTACTGTAGAGAATTGTTTTAGCAATTCTGGGTTTCTTGTTGTTCCATATGAAGGTGAGAATTTTTCTTTCAAGGACTGTAAAGAATTATGTTGGTAATTTGATGGTAATTGCATTGAATCTGTAAATTGCTTTTGGTAAGATGGCCATTTTTACTATATTAATCCTGCCAAGCCATGAGCATGGGAGATCTTTCCATCTTCTGATATCTTCTTCTAATTCTTTCTTCAGAGACTGGAAATTTTTTTCCATACAAGTCTTTGACTTGCTTGGTGGTTCACACCAAGGTACTTTATGTCCTTTGTGGCTATTGTGAATCATGTTGTTTCCCTAATTTCTTTCTCGGCCCTTTTGTATTTTGTATACAGGAGGGCTACTGATTTTTTTTAAGTTAATTTTGTATCCAGCCACTTTGATGAAGGTGTTAATCAGCTGTAGGAGTTCCCTGGTAGAATTTTTGGGGTCACTCAGGTATACTATCATATCATCTGCAAATAGTGGTATTTTGACTTCTTGCTTTCCAATTTGTATCCCCTTGATATCCTTCAATTGTCTTATTGTTCTAGCAAGGACTTCAAGAACAATGTTGAAGAGATATGGAGAGAATGGGCAGCCTTGCCTTGTCCCTGATTTCAGTGGGAATTATTTAAGTTTCTCTCCATTGAGTTTGATATTGGCTATAGGCTTGCTGTAAATTGCCTTTACTATGTTCAGTTATGTGCCATGTATCCCTGATCTCTGCAAGACTTTAAACATGAATGGATGTTGGATTTTGTCAAATGCCTTTTTAACATCTAAGGAGATGATCATGTGGTTTTTCTCCTTCATTTTGTTTATGTGGTGGATCACATTGATGGATTTCCATGTATTGAACCACCCCTATATGCCTGGGATGAAGCCTTCTTGGTCATAGTGGATGATATCTTTGATGTGTTCTTGGATTCAGTTTGCAAGTATTTTGTTTATTTTTGCATCAATGTTCATAAGGGAGATTGGCCTGAAATTCTCTTTCTTTGTTGGGTCTTTGTGAGGTTTAGGTACCCAGGTGACTGTGGCTTCATAGAATGAGTTTGGTAGTGTTGCTTCTGTTTCTATTTTGTGGAATAATTTGAAGAATATTGGTGTTAGCTCTTCTTTGAAGGTCTGGTAAAATTCTGCACTGAAACCATCTAGCCTTGGGCTTTTTTTGCACGGTAGATTTTTGATGACAGCTTCTATTTCCTTAGGGGATATAGGATTATTTAATTGGTTTACCTGGTCTTGATTCAGCATTGGCATGTAGAATCTGTCAAGAAATTTGTCCATTTCATTTAGATTTTCAAATTTTGTGGCATATAGACTTTGGAATTAAGACCTAATTATTGTTTGGATTTCTACAGTGTCTGTGGTTATGTCCCCCTTTTCGTTTCTGATTTTGTTGATTTAGATAGTTTCTCTCTGCCTTTTAGTAAGTTTGGCTAAGGGTTTGTCTATCTTGTTGATTTTCTCAAAGAAACAGCTCTTTCATTGATTCTTTGAATTGTTTTATTTGTTTCTAATTTACTGATTCCAGCCCTGAGTTTGATTATTTCCAGCTGTCTACTCCTCTTTGGTGTGTCTGCTTGTTTTGTTTTGTTTTCCCCTAGGGCTTTTAATGAGCCATTAAGTTGCTTGCATGAGATGTTTCGAATTTCTTCTTGAAGGCACTTAGTGCTATGAACTTTCCTCTTAGCACTGCTTTCCTTGTGTCCCATAAGTTTGGGTATGTTGTGCCTTCATTTTCATTGAATTCTAGGAAGATTTTAATTTCTTTATTTCTTCTCTGACCCAGCTGTCATTTAGTAGCAAGTTGTTCAGTTTCCATGTGTGTGTAGGCCTTTTGCTATTTTTGTCATTGAGGTCCAGCTTTAGTCCATGGTGATCAGATGATACAAGGGATTATTTCAATCTTCTTGTATCTGTTGAGGCTTTCTTTGTGACCAACTAACTATATGGTCTATTTTGGAGAAGGTTCTATGAGGTGCTGAGAAGAAGGTAAATTCTTTTGTGTTTCGGTGAAAGGTTCTGTAGATGTCCGTGAGGTCCATTTGATTCATGACCTCTGTCAGAGTTATTGTTTCTTTGTTTAATTTCTGTTTTGTTGACCTGTCCTTTGTTGATAGTGGGGTGTTAAAGTCTCCCACTATTAATGTGTGGGGGTCTATGTGTGTTTTAAATTTTATTAAAGTTTCTTTTACAAATGTGGGTGCCCTTGAATTTGGCGCATAGATGTTCAGGATTGCGATATCTTCCTGGTGGATTTTTCCCTTGATGAGTATGAAGTGTCCTTCTCTATGTCTTTTGATTGATTTTGATTGAAAATCTATTTTATTAGATATTAGAATGGCTACTCCTGCTTGCTTTTTGGGTCCATTTGCTTAGAAAACCATCTTCCAGCCCTTTACTCTCAAGGAATATCTATCTTTATGATTTAGGTGTGTTTCTTGTATGCAACAGATTGTTGGGTTTTGTTTATGCATCCATTCTGTTAGTCTGTGTCTTTTTATTGGCTGTTAGATGCTTTGATGTTGATATTGGCTATGGTAGTGTGTTGGTATGTTTGGCTACTTTCTGTTTTGCTGTAGTGAGGTTATCTATTTCCTGTGTTTTCTTGAAAGTAGTTAGTTTTCTTGGGTTGTATTTTTACTTGTAGTATTTTCTATATTGCTGGATTTGTGTGTAGGTATTGTTGAAATTTGTTTTTGTCATTGAATATCTTGTTTTCTCCGTCTATGAAGACTGACTGTTTTGCTGGGTACAGTAGCCTAGGCTGACATCTGTGTTCTCTTAGGGTCTGCATGATATCCGTCTAGGCTCTTCTAGCTTTCATAGTTACTGTTGAGAAGTCAGGTGTGATTCTGATGGGTTTGCCATTATATGTTACTTGGCCTTTTTCCCTTTTACTTTTAGTATTTTTTTCTTTGTTCTGCATACTTACTGTTTTGATTATTATGTGACAAGAGGATTTTCTTTTCTGGTCTTATTTATTAGGTGTTCTGTAGGCCTCTTGTATTCTTATAGGCCTCCCCTTTAAGTTGGGGAAATTTTCTTCAATGATTTTGTTGAAAATATTTTCTGGGTTATCTCCATGAATAGTCCTTGGTTGGAGTATGCCCAGAACCCCTGCACAGATGTAGCCCATGGCAGTTCAGTGTCCAAGTGGGTTACATAGTAATGGGAAGAGGGACTACCTCTGACATAATCTGATTGGCCTGCTCTTTGATCACCTCCCCCTGAGGGGGGAGCAGCCTTACCAGGCCACAGTAGAGGACAATGCAGCCACTTTTGATGAGAACTGATAGACTAAGATCAGAAAGGAGAGGAGAACCTCCCCTATCAATGGACTTGGGGAGTGACATGCATGCAGAAAGGGGAGGGAGGGTGGGATCGGCAGGGGAGGAGGGAGGGGCTTATGGGGGGATACAAAATGAATAAAGTGTAATTAATAAAATAAAAAATAAAAAAAAAAGAAAATATTTTCTGGGACTTGGAGGAGGGAATCTTCTTTCTCTTCTTTTTCTATTATTCTTAGGTTTTGTCTTTTTATGTTGTCTTGGATTTCTTGGATGGTTTGTTTCAGGAATTTTTAGATTTATTATTTTTTTTTTTGATAGATACATAGATTCCTTCCATTGTATCTTCCACACTTGAGATTCTTTCTTCCATCTCTTGTAGTCTGTTGGTTATGCTTACCTCTGTAGTTCCTGTTTTCTTTCTTAGGTTCTCCCTCTCCATGATTTCCTCTATTTGTGTTTTCTTTAATTTTTCCAATTCTATCTTCAGATCTTGAGCCATTTTGTTGATTTCCTTCACCTGTCTGTCTGTATTTTTCTTCAGTTCCTTCAGCTGTTTGTTTGAACATTCCTCTGTTTCTTTTATTTCTTTCAGTAATTTAATCATTTCCTCTCTGAATGCCACAAACTGTTTGGCTGCATCTTCCTGTATTTCTTTATGGATGACCATAATCTGTTTTATTATATCTTCCCTTAATTATTTACGCATTTTATTTGCTTCCTCCATTAACCTCTTCATAAGCATAGATGTTAGGTCATCTTCTTGAATTTCACTTATGTTAGGATGTCCAGGACTACCTGGATAACTGGGTTCTGGGGATGCCATATTGCTTTGCCATCTGTGTTGGTTGTGCTTTTTCACTGGCTTCTACCCATCTCTGTGTCTCAGGTGTTGTCTGTTAATTTCTGGTGCCTGCTGGGCCCCAGGGTGGGGAGAATCCACTTAGCGGGGTTCTGAAGTTCTCCTCTGCTTTTTGGGTATGGTCAACTGAATGGTGGTGCTTCTCAGGAATTGTCACTGTTCACTTAAGGTGTATGGGCCTGTGTGGTAACTGTGGTATTCAGGAAGGCTCTCCTCTCTTGTCATAAGAGAGCCATCCTGGTGATGGCTGCCCTGCTGCTGGGTTTCTTGCTATGAATTTAGTGAGCAGCAGCTGTTGCTCTTAAGGTGCAATTGTTGGGTGCAGCCCTCTTGAAGAACCAGGGATTCCCACAATTTTATCAGTTTAGCTAGGGATAACTGGTTGATCCTTGGAGCAGTATTTGAGGGCTGCTGTAATGGCTCTCTGGCTTTTGTAGGTCTGAGGATGCAGCTGTGTGCCCCAGTACATTAGCGGTACTCAGTAATGTTGGGTGAGCATAGCGCTCATGCCTGCACTAGAAGGCTAGAGCCTAGAGTTTGTGTGAATCCAGAAAGTCTTTTGGAGGTGGGTGTCCTGAGCATTGGACCTGATGATCCCCCTGCTGTGGGGTTTCCCTCTGACAGGGATACCCAGTCTTTGCTTTGGGGACAGCCGTTCTGTCTGTGATGGCGAGTAGAACCCACAGGCACAGACTTATGTGGCTCCACCTTTCTGCCTTTCTGGAGATTGCGTTCCTGGGTGTCTGCTGAAACCAGGTAATTTTTCCTGACACCTTTTCAGGGTGGTGGTATCGGCTGAGTGCTCTGAGATCAGACCAGCTGTTCCCCTCCCTGTGGGTTTGCACCGGACAGAGAAACTCAGTCTTTGGTGCCCTGGGGCCCACAGTTCTATCTGGGGCAGCAAGTCAGGTGCACAGGCAGGGCTCTGTGGTCCCTGGCTCTGGCTCTGGGCTGGCTCCTAGGTGCCCATGGAACCCCGAGTCTTTTCCAGGGAATGTCTGGGTGACCTAAGGTTGGTCCCAATCGTTTCCTGCACCGTGGGGTTATCTCTCGACTGGAAATCCTAGTCTCTGATGTTGTGGTGCCCACAGTTCAGTCTGGTACAGTGATCAGAGCACGCTGGCATGTGGCTCTGGGCTGGTGACCAAGCGCCTGGTAGAATCGGGATCTCTTCTGAGGTTTAGCTGGGTGAGTTGGAGCTGATTGAATTCCCCAATGTGGGGTATCCTCTCACCTAGGAAATACAATCACTTGTGTTTTAGGGCCGCGAGTTCTGACTGCTGGTCACTGTGCCAATCCTGCTGTGCTGCTGGTCAGAATGAGAGTCGTCCCGGCACCGCCATCTTGCTGCCTTTGTTGCAGCTTCATTTTCTGATGGTTGGAATACCAAGGAAAGAACGGTCTCTGGGAAATTTTTCCCAGAGGTTTCCTGGTATCATTTCCTGCAACCTTGACTATGACAGCTCTGTCTGTAACAACTATCATAGTAAAGTGAAGTCAAGTAAGAAACCCCTGAAAAGGCAGGCTGAGTGGTGTTCCCTTCACCTTGGAAAGAGTGGCTGAAGCTGGTGTCTAGAGCTGTGTCTGCCCATGATTCTCTGCAGTACCCTGGAGTAGTCAGAAAACTTCATGGTGAAATTAGCCAGCTCTCATTGACCAGATGCAGACATCATTTGCTATTGTCTGTTTACATGGCAGGTAATTATTCCTAGGAATTGAAGGCATTTCTGCAGGTTTCCTATTTAAATGCTGTATGCCTTTGAGAACTCATTTTCTTGGAGAAACAAACATCTTTAGCCATGTAAACCCAACTCACTACATAAAAGAGCTTCTGAGAAAGTTAAGGAAGAAGTCTAAGAGAATTTTAGACAAGAATGTCAAACTGGGATCAAAATAACACATCACATGGATAAGGAGGTGAGTAAGAGGGCTTGCTGTTCAAGCATGGAGATATGAGTTCAAATCCCTAGCACCTAGCTTGCCATGGCTTGGCATGCCTAGAGCCCTAGGATAGGAGTAGTTAAGTTAGAGGTATGTGTGTTTTGAGGCCGGTTAGCATAGACAAAAAGCCAAGCTTCAGGTTGAGTGAGAGACTATGTCCTAAGGGCTTAGGGGAAAAAGTAATAGAGGAAGACACCCAACATCCTGTTCTAGCATTCACATGTGTGTATACAAACATATATACCTACACCCTCACATGTGTGCATGCCCTATAATACAGTGCCACATATATACATACCACATGGACAACAAACTATATATACACATCACACACATATACACACACACACAATGGAAAAATCACTAATACAGACCAGAGGTTTTGAGGAATAAAGAATGCAGATCTTGGTACAGCCAAGATTATAAACATACTGAAAGCAAGTCATGCCGTTGTATGAGTTACAGTGAGTGTGTCATTATTCCTGACATTAGGTAAAGATTTACAGTCCAAAAGCCATGCACTAATATTTTACAAATGTGCACGCTGTGCCAGAACTGGAGATGTTTGCATACTGTGACTACTTGCAAATTTGGGTTCAAGAATTCACTGTCTTTTTTTTTTTTTTTCCATGCAGGTTGTTTCATTTCTTGAGTCCCGTGGACTCAATGGGGAGGAGATACAGAATTAGCCACAATGGATGGACTGCCTTCACCAAGGAGCCAGCACAGGACTCCACAGGTTGTTAGTTGGGGTAATTAGCTAAGTAAGCTGATTCTAGATTTTCAGGGAAGATGAGGCCATTCATGTATAAGATATTACCTTTACATTTTGGTTACTAATAAGAGTTAAAGAAAAGAAGTAGGAAACAAAACAAAACAACAGTTTTTGCCTCTCCCTGGACCAAGAAAATAAGTTCTTACTGTTGCAATTTGAAAGAGCGATGAGGGATGTGAGCTGTGACTTCACACGCCTACTGCCTGTTGAATGGAGTGCCAGTTGATCTCGTAGGTAGCCTGCATAGTAACCGCATCTTCAAACTCAGACTGGAACACTCTAATATAAACAAATAGCTCAGACTTGATATGTTTGCAGACTTGATATGTAGCCCAGGGGGACCTTGAACTCCTGACCCTCAAGCCTCTACAACCTAAATGCTGGGACTCTAGTGTGTGCACCAACCCACTCAAATGTTCTTCTTAACTTTTATTTTAAAATGATTTATTTGTCTCTGTGTATGTGTGTCTGTGCCTGTGTGTGTCTGTGTGAGGGAACACCATCCATGCACAGGTTGCATATAGGGGTCCAAAGAAGGTGTTGGGTCATCCGGAGCTGGACTCACAGGTGGTTCTGATCTATTGGTGTGGAGGCTGGAATCGTAACTGGAGTTCCCCCTGAAGAGTAGCAAGTTCTCTTCACCATCCAGCCATCTCTTTAGCCTCTGGAATTGCTCTTTTTATAAAACAAAAATGGGATGGGGGTTTGAGGGAAGTGTTTTTTTTTCTATTTTTTTCTTTTTTTTAACTTTTATTAATTACACTTTATTCATTTTGTATCCCCCCATAAGCCCCTCCCTCCTCCCCTCCCGGTCCTACTCTCCTGCTTTGCTTTGAAGATGGACTGCATTGCTTGCATAAGGGGAGCACACTACCAGTCTTACTCTATGATTTCTGGGGTGATCCTAATGATTTCCAGCTCCATGTGGGGCATTGATTTGTGCCTGGTGTAATACTGAGTGATTTGAATGCTGTTGCCTTCTTCATCACTCTCTATAAGCAACACAGCCAGAAGTGGTCTGTGCTGCCTGTGTCCATTGGCCTCGAGGATGTCTAGCCACCATTAACTACTCAACAAGTTAATTAATTCCCAATAGGATACTGATTTGTGCAGTTCCCTGTTTGACGATTGTCAAGCCATTCTTGACTCCCCCCCCCTTTTTTTTTAAGAGCAAAGTTTAGGGCTGGAGAGATAGCTCAGCAGTTAAGAGCCCTTGCTGCTCTTGCAGAGGACTTGAGTTCCAAGAATTAACACAGTAACTCACATCCTCCATTATTGCAGTTCTGGGGGATCTGATGCCCTCTCTTGCCTCCAGGAGCACTGCGTGTACTTGGTACACAGACACCCATATGGATAAACACCCACACACACAAAATAAAAATAAATAACAATAAAAATAAATCTCAAAAAAAAGTAAAGAGCCAAGTTTAGAGCCCACTTGTTTTGAATCAGTTTCTTATTTTCCACTGCAAAGTAACTCCATCTTTATTATGCTGGGTTGTCTCTCATGATCCCTCTTCTGCATTCTCACCTGCTTCTCCCCTGGTTTCATCTTCCTCTTTCCTTGCACCTTTTGCAGCTTTAGGGGAAGTTCTGTCCCTTTATTACTTAATATTGTTTTTCTAAAAATCATCTTAGTTCTAGAGAAGGAACTCTATATAAATATTTATTGAAAGAATGAATCCTCCAGGTAAGGTAGATCTTATTAGCCTTACTTTATTATGGATGAATCAAAGACTCAGTAAATGACTCACAGCCACATTAAACAACAAACAGACTCATATAAAAAAAATCATAGGGCTAGCCCAGCTCTAACCTCATATTCATTATTAATTACAGCGTGGAGTCTCTATAATTCATCTCATCGTCTTCCACATCCCTCCCAGGTAGATTTTATTATTCCCACTTACATAAGGAATTCGGGCTATGTGAGAGCCTGGTAATTTATCTGAACTCATGTAAGTTCTGAGTGGTGGATCCTGAAGTATGTTTGACCTCTGAACCCATGTTTTCTGTAGTATGTGGTGCTGCCTAACATGCCTAGCTGAATGCACATGCATGTGCGTGTTTGAATAAAACTCCAAAGATTAATTACACAGTCTGGAAGCCTGCCCAACCACAGCTCAGCAGGCTTTTTCTCCCTGCACGCACCTAATCAGGGCAGAGAATGATCTCTCTGCCAATGTTTCCCTCCCAAATGCCTTTGCCCACCATACGGATGTCTAAGTGTCACTCACTTAGTCTTAGGCAAGACCGGTGGATAGTAATTAAGACTCATACATCATAGGTCAGTGAATCCTCAGCGTCACATAGCACCTGCCATGGGAGCACTCAACTCCCATGGATGACCTGGAAATCACAGGCCAAGGAAATACTCCAGGCAGCTTCCTCAACTCACCTCAGGTTGTGGCGTCCTCAGTCACCCCACGACCTACGCTAGGCAAGAACCTTTATAACTGTGCTGTCTAAAAAAAAAAAAAAAAATTGCCTCTAAGGAGATTGTGTGAGGTTGGCCAAGTAAGTGTCAATGCCTTTCATTTGATTTAATTTGGTGGCATTTAACGACCCTTTAATAAATGCCAGGTTCGTTGCTAAGCACTTTATGTTTTAAATGCCATTTGATGCTCACAGCACCTCTGAGAACTAGGACACATGACTGTTCTTGTTCTATAGATGAAGGATCTGAGCCTTGGAGATGCCCAGTATCTTGGGTCACGGTCATCCAGTTCATAGCAGTTAGAACCAGAGCTACTGCTCTTCTCAATGTTGTTTGTTTTATTTTATTTACTGCTAACTGTCTTGCTCAGCTTTACCTGCCAGCCTGACACAGCCTAGAATCATCTGAGAAGGGACACTTTACATAAGAGGAAATGAGAAAACTACTGAGTAAGGTTGTGGTGAGGCCATGGGAAGGGAAATAAATGTATGAGCAACTGGCCTTCGTTAGTGTTCTGGTGCACTTTTTGTTCCTATAATAAAACACTCTGGGGAGCGTTTATCTCCCACTTCGGGGAGGAATGGTTTATTTCAGCTTACAGGTAGAGCCCATTCTTGAAGGAGGCCAGGACTACCTGTCCAGGGAATGGTACCACCCATAGTAGTCAGTTAAGTCTTTCCATATCATGTCTACATCAGTTTACAATTAAGACTGCCCCCCATAACCATGCATACAGGACATGATGTGGCAGTCTCTGAATTGAGACTACCTTCTCCTGCATGAAAGCGAGTGACTGTGACTTCAGGTTCTCATATCTTCTTATTGATCTGTTCAGGGTGGATGAGACATGCAGTGGTTTGATTTTTGTCTCCTTTAGCTAAACCGCACTCGGTCAACATTTGTGCTGTTCTCCTCCTGCCTGGGGACTGCCTTCCAACAGCCCACGACATCTTGAGGGGCAGGAGAAGCATGCCTGGGACAGCCAGTGAGAGCCGTACAGGGATCACACGCCCTGGGAACAGTGGATTGCTAGCTCAACTTTAATACTGTTCAAAGCTACCAGCAATGTCCAGCATTAATTGACCAGACTCATCTACAAATGTCCTTTCCAGGTTATTCATATGTCAGCTCACATAACACAACCTCTTCCTGGAAAAGACTTTGAAGTCCTAAGCACTGCACTTCTTTTAAAATTCTCCGTCTCTCTTTGGCTAGAGAATACCGTGTTTACCTGGTTGCTTGCTTCACTGTGGAAATGTATCACACAGTAACACCCCATGTGGCATTGGGCCTCATCTTTCTATTGAAATGTGAGCTTCATGCACACTCAATGCAGTGTTGTTCCCAGCACCTAAGTATACAAGGCAGATGTACACTGAGAGATAGATTCATGGAGAGAGTGTTCTGTGGCAGCACTAAAGCATTTTCTATGTTTTATTATTATTTTTTTTTCATATTGAATTTCATACTATGCTTCCCTGAATTGGGTCCTGCTACTAGCAGGGGGAAAACCTGAGGGTCAGAGAGGGAGGTAAGTGTTTGCAGCCTAACTTCAGTATAAAAGAAAAGCCAAGATTCAAACCTTCCTCTCTCTAAATCTGAAGGCAGATTCTTTCCTTTATTATCATGCAATGAGCTCACATTCTCTTTTCTTGGTCAAACACAGTGGATTTCCTGTTGCCTTACACATGTGTTTTGAATAGAAAAGGATCCTGGAGACCACATGTCATGTTTTTTGTTCTGTTTTTTTTGTGTCTCACGGACTGCCTGGCTTTATGCTTGGCGTAGAATGCAAAGCTTATGCCATTTCTGTGCTGACTGGCCTAGAGGAATTATTTTCTGTGGTTTTGATGCAAACTAACCATATCTCTTTCCTCTGGTAGAGAAACCGATATTGCCTAGGATTTTACATTACTCTTCCCATCCTTAGGGACTGAAAGCACGCTGTGTATCCTAAATACAAAAACTTGGCATCTCCAAGTCGACTAATTACAGGTGATACCTCCAAGGCCACAGAGAACAAGACCTCAGATTTAATTAAGCCAAGGCTGTAACAGTCTGTGGACAGCTGGTGATGAGGTAGAACATGCTGTCCTCGGTCACACTGGGGTGAGGCAGGAAGAAGCCTGTGGTGTCTCTAACCAAGACAGACAGAAGACATCTGGTGCTCATCTCTGAAGGTCACTCGATTTGGTCCCACTGTCCAAGGAGCTGGCAGATACTACTCTGGGGCCAGCAGGGGCCTCTTCGCTCATGTTCTCACAGTGTTCTTTGAAGTTCAGGATGAGAAAAGATGATGGTGGGAGGTTGTTTGCCTTTGCAGCTGCTATGAAGAATCCATTCTGTCACAGGAGACTGTGACAGCTCGTCCTTCAAGCTCTTTTCTCTCATAACCTTTGTATTGGTTATTTTTCTCATTTCTGGGACCAAATAACAGCCAAGAAGCAACTTAAGGAGAGAAGTATTGATTCAGAATAATGGTTTGAAAGTTTGAAGTTCACCATGACAAGCAAGACATGGAGTTAAGGCTGGTGCACAGGAGAAACAGAAGAAAGTGAGCTGCCTGCTCATGGTTCCAGGGACCAGAAAGCAGAAAAGGGGACATGTTGACATGCTGGTGCTCAGCTTGTGTGAACCAGTCAATGGATGGAGATTCCCGTGAGCATGGTAAGCCTTCTCAGCCCCAGTTAATCCTATCTGCAAATGGCTATATGAGCACACACTTCATACAGACACAAACAAACATACACATACCATGTATACACATACACAAACATACACATATACACACAAAAACAGAAGCACATACACTCATATACACATTATGCACACATGCACACGCATGTCCTTACGTTAACACAAGCATACACATGTACAGAGGTTCACACACAAGCACACATATAAGACACACAAGCCCAGTCACAGGCATGAGCACACGTACACATAAGTTCATGCATTTCACTAATGCACTGAGGTACTTAATACTCCACAATCAAGTCAGCCGTCCAACCATCGTCCTGATCCATTACACTTGTGCTTTATACAAACCTCTGGTTTTACTTAACATTTATGTTATCTACTGCGGGTTAAGCAAATAGCTACCCAAAAACCATGTTACCATAGTCCTTACTGCCGTCATTGTAAGAAAAGCAGTCAACATGTCTGAGAACATCCTCTTGGTACACAGTATTTCCAATGAACAAAATGCGTGTCTTCTAAAATCTTCATACCCAAAATCAAGAGGATAAAATCATTACTGGATCTTTTTTATTGTACATAAAGGAGTTAAGGAAAAGACACATGATTATTCAGTGTCAGTACAGGCCTATCATGGAAGTTAGTAAACTGAGGGCAGTGACAGCCAGACTTAAAATGAAGCATTACAGAGAGGCAGGATGCAGACTGGGGACCCCATCTTCCCTTCCATCTATGGGACTGACCAGTCTGGTAAATTGATCATGAAACTACTCCATGTCAATCTCAAACACCATCTCAACATATTCTCAACAGAGCTGTCCATGCAGCCATCCCAACTGGTCAGATTTTCGCTGTTGTGGTTGTTGAGACGTCTGACCACTGGCAGGAAAAAATATTTGAGAGCTAGAAATGAGGTTATTCAAATGTGGAAATGAATGCAATCTCAGTTTATAGTCGGCAATTCACCACAAACACTAATATGAAACATGCTCTGTTCAAGTGTTACGATTTTGGCAATGCTTAGAACAGGAAGCTTTACTTGAGAAGAAGGAGTACATAATACAGCTTTAAAAATATGTGACTAGGGAAGAGCTAGCTCGGTGAACACAATGCTTGTCTTATAAAGTATGAGGGCCTGAGTTCATTCTCTAGAGCCCACATAAAAACCTGGGGACACACAGCTGGTCAAGGTGCAGAGAATAATAAATTGCAGAATGTTCATCCCTAAATTGGTCATCTGCATCACATTCCCACCCACGAAGGCTCAGGAATCATTTATGAGGTGGGTAGAAAGACTATGAGATGCAGAAGCAGTGGATGACTAGATCAAGCCAGAAAAATTCCAGATTGGAGTAGGTAGAAGGACAAGGTCAGGAAGTCTCCACCACAACTAAGGTGCTATTAGGAAGTGATGGTCACTGCTGTAAGAAGAGTTAGTTTACTTCAGGGATGTGGTCCATGAGAGGCTATCCACCTCTTAGCAGCACTAAATGGGCTCTGTGGGTTTTAAGAAGAGAGAGAGAAGCTGAGAGCACATGAAATTGAGGGGGAAGAGTTATAATAAATATAAGGGAGTAAATAGAAGGGTAAGGAATGGGAGGGGTCTGGTGAAGTAGTAGCATGAATGTCACGGGAGTAGCCAACTGCTTTCTGATTGGATATAAAGTCTACCTCAAAACATTAAACATATACCTGGTACAATTGTCAGGGCAAGAACTTGTAGCTCATAGGCCCTGGGGAGAGCCTATTACTATTATTCTAATAAATTGTCCCAGTGTTAAGCTGACTCCTAGGGACTAGATTAGTGTATCTCTCAATAAAGAGTCAGCTTTCTTTCAGTGTGTAGCCTGGTAAGTCCACCATGCTTAACGGAAAGCCACACATCCAAGCACACATTGGCAGCACCAATTAGACTTAACAGATGGAAAAAAAAAAAAAAAAGAGGACACAAAGTTGGATAGGGAAGGGATGGATCTAGGAAGAGTTGGGGGGTAAATATGATCAAAACATATTTCATGAAATTTTGAGAATAAAATTATAATAAAGTTATAGGGTAAAATGGAAAGAAAAAAGAAATAAATTGTCAGTCATTAAAATTTTTTGAAAAGTATAAAAAGGTGAACGGAGTGGTGTGTGCCTATAATCCTGGTAATGGCAAGATGCTTGGAATGTTCTACACTGTTAGAAAACCTCTTAAGTCCTTGGCTATATTCAGGCCCTAAACGGGTATTCGTGGCACCTCTCTAAACTTATCCACTCTCCTCTTCAAGTCAGTGATGTCTTCCTGCCTTTCCAAACACTCCTGCCTCAAGAGCTTTGCACTTTGGGGTATGGTTTTTTAAAGTTCTCTCTTATTTTTTTGTGCTATTTTAGGTAAAGGCCATAAGTTGTCTTCTGAGTCAAAGCCTTGTGTGAGTCTTCTGTGAAGACACAGTGAGGAAAAATTCACTTCTGCATGTTCCAAACCCAAAGCTGCAAAATCCCAGTTCTTGTAAACAGAACCTTGGCCTGGGTTTGCCTTCTCAAACTTGGTGGCTGTCAGCATTAGTGGAATGAGTAGGTTAGCATTCTGGAGTTTATTCACGCTATGAATAAAAGTCTGAGGGGTCTGCGTGTATGTTTGTATGTATATATGTGCTGTGTATATGTACCCAAAGGTGTGTACACCAGTGCAAGTACATACAGAAGCCCTAGGTTGATATTGGGATATCTTCCTCAATCACTTCTGCACCTTACTGTTTGAAGGTCTCTCCCTGAATCTGGAAATCACCAATACAGCTGGATTGGCTGGCCAGACAGCCCTCAGATACACCTGTTTCTGTACCACAGGCACTGTAGCTACAGATACATGCCACCATGCCTGGCTTTTAATGTAGGTACTGGGACACAAACTCAGGTTGTCTGTGTGGCAGGCACTTTACCCAATGAGCAATCTTCCCATTCGTGGGCTGTGGACTCATGGACAGTGAGGCTGATCTATCACATCAGCTTCTGTATTCCCTTCAGCACCTGAAGCAGCAAACACAGCCTTCTTGCCTGCTAGCTTGGTTGGTAGAACAGACTTAAAACGTCACCAAATTGCTTATTGGCATTTCTGAACAAGAACATTCTTCAGTGACTCAGCAAGCCAGAATTCAGAAGGACATCTGTGAGTCCAGCTTCTACTCATGATGTCCCAAGACTCTCACTTCTGCTGTGAGTGACCTTGCGGAAGCTCATAACCTCACAATAAACCAAGGCTGTGACCAAGGTATCCCACAGTGTGACAAAATGTGTGATTTCTTAGCTTAGTTATTGAAGCAACTCAACATCATTCCTTTCTTCCTGGACCATTCTCTATGGAGGAAGCCAGCCACTGTGCTGTGCAGACACTCAGGTGGGCCTGTAAAGACATCTGTTTGGAAAGGCTTCTCCACAACCTGTGCCAGTCATGTGCACAGGACGCTTTGGGAGCAGATTCATTCACAATGAAGCCTTCAGATGCCTGTAACTCCACTTATGTGGCTGACAACAGCCAGAAAGGGGAAACTGTTGCTCTGAGTCACACCCGAGTGCCAGGCCCTTGAGAACCCTGAGAGGGAAATACGCCTTCTAGCAGTAAGCTTTGAGAGTGGGTAACAGACAGAACAACACTGCTGTTTGGGGACTAAACCCTTTTCTCTTTCAGTAATATCCACTTCCCCTCCTTGCCATGATCCATGTGGCTCTGGCTGGCTGGCTCCTGCCTTCTCTCATGCCCACCTCTTGAGAAAGAAACATGGGGCTTTGAGGAGTGTTTGGTGGCTCAGTCCTCAGTAAAGTGCTTTCTGTCTAAACATGAGGTCCTGATTCAGATCCCTGACACCAATGCATAGAAAGAGAGAGAGAGATGGAGAGAGAGAGAAAGAGATGTGTAGCAGTAGGTGCTTGTGACCCCAGCACTTGGGGACAGGGGCAAGTATAAAAATAAGATCCCTAGAGTTGCTGGTCTCTTTGTAAATCAATGAGCTTTTGGTTCAGTGTGAGACACTGTCTCAAAATATAAAGGCAGACAGTGACTGAAGAATATTCTCGATATTTACTTTTCTCTGACATCTCTCTCTGTTCTCTAAATTTAAATCTACAGTAATTAAGCAATAGAGGCAGTAAAGTTCTGACACAGAATCAACAGAACAGAAATAAAGTGAAAAAAATATAACATTCTATTTAGTGGGATTGTAAGAGCTAGAGGACCAGGGAGTTTGCCAAGAGACTGTCTCCCAGGAATCTCAGAAGCTACACCCATACAGTCTCACCGACATGACTGCCCAAACATGAGCTGAACAAGGACATCAATAGATATATACCAAGAAAACCCCTGAGACCTCAATTCCATACAAAGAGCTGTGGGCAACTGAGGAATGCTGAGAGCAGGAGAAACGGTCTTCCCCAGGGAAGAACACATGATTGATTATCCAACAACAAATGGTCAGTAGCCCTGAAGAATTCTAAATTCTGACTGCTGTGAAATTGCAGCATTGTGGTACCCACAGGCAAGGAGACCCTTGTCTCAGGTTGTTAAACACAATCCTACTCCTTTTCAGTGGATTCTCACAGCCAGAGCATCAGCGTCCCCACCTCAGTTCTGCTCATATGTTGCTGTTTTCCACTGATGGCATTGGAGAAATAGCATGTTTACCTATTGGCAGAGCGCGGCTGAACAGATGGTAAACTTCCTGCCTTCTGCCAACAAGAGTTAGGAGGAATAACTAGAATTCATTTGCCTGATACAAACTCAAGCCAGGGATTTAACTGAGAGTTGGCCAAAGTAAGCTAGTAGCCAATGATTGATTTGTAAGCTCCTAGGAACGTCCTGGGTCTGCCGGATGGTCCTGACAGTCACCTCAGAGTACAAGGAGATGCTCAGTGAGGATTACTGGTGCATCTGTCCCTACCCTGGTGTCCACCATCTCGCCTTTGATTTCCTTCTCTGTCTTTACTCATTCTTTTCTGGAGTGGGTATTTCAAGAGTACTTTTCAGGGCATTGTAGTTTTGTTCTGTTTGTTTTAGATTTTGTTTGTTTAGCAAGAGACATAAAAAATAGGTGTACACATGAAACTTTTAGGAATATGGCACCATGTAATTTACAAAGCTGTCCCACAAATTAACGATGGTCTGAGATGTTAAACCTCATCTGGGAAATGATAAGGATCCTAGGTGCTCAGGTCTCCTCTTCAGAGATCTTGATTCCCTAATTGTGGGGACACACTGTAATCTGTTTTTAAATGATCATTGTGTGTGCACGATGTGGTGGCATAAACATGCCACAGTTAACATGTCAAAGTCAGAAGACAACTTTGTGGAGACAGTTCTCTCCTTATAACCTTGCATGGCTTCTAAACACTGAGTTCACTTCATCCGTCTAGCACAGCAAGTGTCTTTACCCACTGAACCATCTTGTCAGCTCTGCCATCTGGTTTTAAGGTACACTCAGAAACCACTCTATTACAGTATTATGTTCACATGTATATTTGATACAGGGTTTTATGTAGATCGAGGTCTGGAACTCTAGAGGTAGGGGAAAATGACCTTGGGTTTTAGAACTCCCTGATTCTACTTCTTGAGTCCTGGGATTATACCTTTCTGCCCAGTTTATGTGGTGCTGGGATTTGAACCCAGAGCCTACTGCATGTTAGAGCAAGCACTGTACTGAGACATGTCTCCAGCCCATGTAACTCATTCTTAAATCCAGCACCCAACCACACATTACTGAAACTCCAAAATCTCTCAGAGTATTCTTGCAAACTGACTTTTGCTAATTTTTTCCTCATAATTACTGTATGTTTTTTGGCTAATATCAGCCGTCTCTATGACTTAGATATAGACAAGCTAATATAAATTTCCTTCTTTGGGTCATTATAATGAGCTGAAGGTATTGAGAGAGCAATTCACACTTGTCAACAATAAATTTAGGTCATGAGACATGTTTTGTTTTCAGCGCAAAACTCACTCCTGAAAGCAGTCAAACTTGGGTCATAGGAACCTCTAACTCAGCTGAAGACAAGATATGAACATCTTCCATATTAGCACTTGAATTTCTGAATCCACAGCCCAAAAACTGTGTTGAAGTGGGTCTATGTCTAGGCCTATGCTAGGCTTCCGTATCTGCATACCGGACCTTGCTCATCTCTTATGATGGATGATTAACTAAGACTTCGATTTGGGTTAGAGACATGGGCAGCTTAATCTCATGTGAACACTTAGTGAATCCTTTAGACACTGTCCTTAGACACTTAGACACTGTGTATGTTTTCAAATAAGATAATATTAGCATTACATCATAACTCTTCTTATGGCATAAATAAAAATGCATAACACATGTTTTCAGAGCACACACTCTATACTGAAGTATCTCAAGGTAAATTACAGGTACCACAACAAGTGGACGCTGCACAGGAATAATAAATTCAATCTTTGGTGGTGAAAATATTGGAGAACATTTAATGAGAATGTGCCAAATATTTGCACTTGAAAGTGAGAAAACTTAAAAATGGCTGTGTCAGCACTATCTTGCCCACACTTGCACTTCTAGAGTTAGATAAATTTAGATTTTTTTGGTACATCTTATTCAATTTGAAGATTCAAATATTTTTTTTTTATTTTTGCTTTTCTGGAATTTGCTTTACACACCTAGCAAATAAAAGAGATTGGGCTAGATCATTTTTTTTTTTTTTGCTTGTTTAGATTTTAGCACTTGAAATGATTAATGTTGCCAATTCAACAAGATTTGGAGTCACCTAGGAGACAAAATCCTCTGGGCATGTCTGTCAAGGAGTGTCTATATTTAAGGTGGCAACAAATATGATCCTATGAGCAGGGGTTGCATGGTGAATAAAAAGAAGAAGCAAGCAAAGCACCAACACTCATCTCTGTCTCTGTTTCCTGACTAGCAACCCAGCTTGACCAGCCTCACATTCACGCCTTCCCTACCAGGAGAGACTGGACCCTTGAACTATGCGCTGTAATGAGCCTTTCCTTCAGTAGGTTGCTTTTTCCAGATGTTTTATTGCAGGAATGAGAACAACACTAACACAGAACATTGTGTATTGGGTGTGACCTCCCTATTTCTCAGTGCATACACAGATGCACACACAAAGGAATCTGTTTGTTACAGTAGGACAGTGGTTCTCAACCTTCCTAATGCTGAGACACTTTAATACAGTTCCTCATGTTGTGGTGACCCCCACCCCCAACCCTGACATTTTGTTTCTGCTTCATAGCTACAATTTTACTACTGCTATGAATCTCTATGTAAACATCTGGTATGCAGGATATCTGATATGTGACCCTCCAAAAGGGTTACTACCAACCACTGTGATAAGGGATACATTTCCAAATTAATGGAAAGATGCTGTCTACAGCTTAGAGAGTGCCTCGACTGGATGTGTAAGGCAGAATTTATTGACTAGGTAGGACTGTGTACTTCAATTCAGTATCATTACGATCATTTTTTTAATATTATTAATTACACTTTATTCATTTTGTACCCCCCCAAGACCCTCCTTCCTCCCCTCCTGATCCCACCCTTCCTCCCCTTTCTGCATGCATGCCCCTCCCCAAGTCCACTGATAGGGGAGGTCTTCCTCTCCTTCTTTCTGATCTTAGACTATCAGTTCTCATCAGAAGTGGCTGCATTGTCATCTTCTGTGGCCTGGTAAGGCTGATTCCCCCTCAGGGGGAGGTGATCAAAGAGCAGGCCAATCAGATTATGTCAGAGGCAGTCCCTCTTCCCATTACTATGTAACCCACTTGGACACTGAACTGCCATGGGCTACATCTGTGCAGGGGTTCTAGGTTATCTCCATGAATAGTCCTTGGTTGGAGTATGAGTCTCTGGGAAGACCTCTGTGTTCAAATTTTCTGGTTCTGTTGCTCTCCTTGTGGAGTTACAATCATTTTAAATTACTTTTCATTTGATTAAGATAACTAATTGAAAATCAAGTAAAAATTATTTTTCTATAAACACAATTACCTGAGTTTTGGATCAGAATCTTCATGTATAAAAACAGACTCTATTCCACCTATGTTTGTGAACTAGGCATTCTCCCAACAGCAGAACCTGGTGTTTTCTGGTCCTGACCCAAGCCACCACTCATCCAGGAAATATCACATACCAGTTACTGTGTTTTCTTTGTAACACATGTGAACCTGATGAGTGTGTGGGCTCTACATGGGGCAATGCTGCCCAGTCGATGATAAAGAGGAGAAAACGGGGCTGAGGATCAGAGCAATCATAGACTTAGGCCCCAACTCTGTGACTGACTGTGACTTATGTGTGTATGCATGTGTGTGTGTGTGTGTGTGCAGGTATGTGCAAATGTGTGAGGGTGTACTCACCTGTGTGGAGACATGTAGAGGCCAGAATTACATATCATGTGTCTTTCCCAATGGCTCCCCAGTTGACTGTTTAAGGCAGTCTCTTGCTGGTCCTGGAACTCTCCATTTTGGCTAGCTGGCCAGCACAGCACCAGACTTCTACCTGTCTCCACGTCCACAGCACTGATGTTAACATCGACTCCAGTCCTCATGCTTGCATAGCAAACACTTTGCCTATCAAGCCATCTTTGCAGCCCAAACCGTGGCCTTTGGCTAGCTGGTTAGTTACTCTAAGCTTCGGTTTCCTTTTCTAAACTATTTATTATTTGTGATAAATCAGGTAAGAGAAAGTATTTACGTGTAGTGAGTAGCCAGTAGACATAGTCCCCCTATCTCGTGTCCGACTATGGCTACGGGCCAAGAGAACCCTGATCATAACCCTGCTCATTCTTCTCTGTGAGTGATTCACGTAAAGACAATTTACATACTATTACTACCCAGCTGTTCACAGCGTAAAATTCAGAGGTCATAAGTTTATTCACAGACGTGCACAAATGTTGCCAACATCTATGGGGAATATATTCTTCACCTCAGGAAAGAGAAAATCCTGGCTCTTCAGCCACCCCTTTCTTCTGATGCACATGAAGAGTGTTTTATTGCCTAATGGCTTCCTGAGCTTTGGGCTGAATCTCTTCCTATCAAAAAGTCAGTGTTTCTGACAGCTGTGGCCAATGAATCACTTCCAGATTCATTCTCACACATCCACAGATATGTGAGTGGCTTAGAAATGACCCTTAGCTTTTCCTTGTATTTTTACTTATTTTTACTTTTCACTAAGAAAATCATTTGTTTTTTATTTGACTTTTTATTCATTCTTTGTGAATTTCTCATCATGCAACCCAATCCTGCTCATCTCCCTGTCCCTTCATCCCCACCTTCACCCTTGAAACCTCCCCCTACAAAGAAAAATAAAAATGTCATTGTGGAAGCTGTAGTGTGTCACAGTGTTTCCCACAATGCACTTCTTTGCTTTCAAATGTTCGTTACAATGAATCATTGGTCTTATTTGAGGACTCTGGCTTCTGCCATATTTTCATTACTGGATTCTTACTGGGACTTCCCTCAGATATCCTGGTATTGCCCTGTGTCATGGAGATCCTGCAGCTTTGGATCTGTAGGACCAGCCCTTACACATGCTCCAGCAGTTCATAGATGGGGTAGATGTTGGATTGGGCCAACTCTTCCTAGGTGGGATCTGAGCTTGTCAGCCTGCCAGATCTCCCACACCCAAACGACCAGGGAGAGCACCCCAGTACTGCCTTGGATAGTTTAATGCCGCAGTTGGCAAAGGACACAGACAGTTCTCCTTCTCTCATGACCTTGGGCCAGTTCACCCGCCCAGGCAGGATACAAGGCCCACTTTCCTGAGTGCTACAATAGGCAAGGGGACAGCACAGCTCTCCAGTCTCATACCCTAGGGTTGGCTCACCTGAAATCCCTGTATCCAGGGCCAGTCCTCCCCTCTCATAACCCTGGGCCCAGCTTTTCTGTCTGCTGCAGGTGGTGAGGTATAAGGAGAGAGGTGTAGGGCATCTCTCCCTTGCCCAAGCCATCACAAGGCAGACACGTTACAGGACCAGCTCATGTCCTGGAGGCCTGGCTTATCTGAAACTCCCTCAACCAGGGCCACCTCTACTGTGATTCCTGGGTGAGGTGCTGGGGTAGCTCTCCTGAGTATTGTAACTGGTAAGGGCTGGGGACAGCTCCTCTGCTTTCACACCTTTGGAGCCAGCTATTCCAGGATGCCCAGGAGAGGGGTGTGGCAATATCTGCACATCCCTGAGGCATCAGCATAGCCCAGGTACCACCCAGACCAGGGATATCTGCTTGGCCTTTGGTGCTACAGGGCCATTGGCCCAGACATGGTCCTAGGTGGCAGCACAGGCCACGACCTCACAGGCCAGGACCTTACCATGGCCATAGTCTATTCACATCAGGCTGTTCTATCCTCAGGTCTCCAGTTCTGCCTCTTTTCATTGAGCACACATTGTTTCTCTTTCTCTTCCATCTCTCCACCACTTGCTTGTCTTAGTGGCTTCCAGGGTCTCTGGGTGTCTAGGGTCATCTCAGGAGTGGTCTCAGGAGTGCTGTGCCTGGCCTGTGCTATGTGACATGGAGCAGGGCTCATCTCAGGCATGGTCTGCCCTCCGGGGCTCTGTGGTGCCAGACTGGGGGTTGCCTTTAGTCTTGTTCCAAGCCTGGGCTTTTTGTGCTGGACTAGTGTTCCTCTTAGGCTTGATCCTTGCTGGGGCCTCATGGCACTGGATTGGTGGCAGTCAGCACAGACATGGTCTGCCCACCCAAACCCCATGGTACCAGACTGGGGGTTGTAATAGTCTATTTCCCATCTGGGTCATGTTTCACCGGACTGTAGGTTGGCTCAGGCTTGCTCCCATCCAGGGCTCCAGTGGCACCATTGCCTGGACTTTTAAAGACAGCATATGTGGCCTCCAATCCAGTGGTGTAATGATAATGACTGAAGAATGGTCTCTTTGGTTACTAGTCAGTTGCAAAGACAAAAATAAAAAAATTCTACATGGTCTCCTTCCCAGAGCACTGATCTCTTCTTTATTTACTAAGGGGTTCATAGACTATCAAGGCTCCCATCCAAAGCCCCCATGAGTGTCAACACAGGTTACAAAGACAATGGAAAAGAATGTTTTCTTCTTTTCTGCACTCTGTAGTTTCTTAAGTGTATCTATGCACACACACCACATACACGCAGATGCAGACAGACAAATACACAAATATGCACATACAGATACACATAGAGACACCTACACAGACATACAGACACACACACATATGTCTTTGAATCACAGCTTCTCAGTTTGCCCTGAGAAGATGTGATTCCTAGAGTAGCTTCTTTGTTCAGAAATAGTGAAGAGTAATGAATGCAAACATCGGAGCAGAAGACAAATCCTGAAAAATTATTTGTACCTAGTTATGTTTAATAATATGTTCCCTTGCTATCTAGGCCAAGGTCAGTTTATGAATGAGCTATTTGTCAGGATGAGAGTTTTTCAGAACTCTTTATAACTATCATGTATCACAGGCGGGAGATATTTTCCTAACACATGATTCTTGTTCAGTTTTTTTTCCCCTTATGCCTGTAGCATTCCTGTCTGCTGAGTTGGTCAGGATGTTTTCCTTAAAAATGACAGAAACCTGACTCAGAATGCCAACTCAAAACTGTGGAAATCCATGGCTCACATGAGTGAACACAAGAGTGGTGAGGAGCTCTGCTGTGAGTAGGTTCAGGGTTAATTACCATGTTAGCAATCTTTCGGTGCACTCTTCTCTGTCTGCCTCTCCTGGCTTTTTCCTCATGCAAGATTTCTTCACAGCATGAAAATCGTGTCTCTCTTGCCACAATCTGGGAGAGAAAGTTGTCTTTCTCACTCAAAACATCTCACAAACTACTGTTTACTTGGCCAAGTCAAGTTAATTCCAGGTAGAGTGGATGAAATAGGAGAACACTGTGCTCTGATTATCCCTGTTATCCCTGAAGAATTCACCTCTTGTGACACACATGGAACTAATGTGTGTGGGGTCTGTAGACTATAGTGAGGGGAGGATGGTTTTCTAAAGGAGAATTAGAGAGTTATTTTCAACTAGACTGCCGGACCCTGCAGCGTCCAGGAGGAAACACTTTCCTTCCCCTGCTGTGAGCTAAGCAGACCAAGAAAGAGTAATAGGAAAAAATATGTCTGTGGGTATGAATGCAGGAGTGCCCTGATAAGGACGCTCATGCGTGGATGAAGGTTCAAGTAACTACCTGCTCTATTTTGCTTTTCCGTTGGTGTGATAGACATCATGACCAAAAAGATCCTGGTGAGGAGGGGATATACTTGGCTTACACGTCCAGGCCATGGTCCATCAATTTAAAAATAAAATGTCAGGGCAGAAACCTGAATCAGAAACCACAAAGCACTGCTGCTTACTGACTCCCTTTCCGGCTTCTGCTCATCTGGTTTTCTTACATAGTTCATGACGACCTAAGGTACTTCCCACATTTGGGTTGGTTTCTCGAGATATTTTACCACAGACATGACCAGAAGCCAATCTGATTGTAGTAATCCTTCAGCTGAGATCTTCTTCACGGGTGAGTCCGGCTATATTCAGTTGACATAAAAAACTAATTAGGACAATGGTTTAGTGGAGAAAAGTAGAGTAAGACCTGCATGGGAAGAAATGGGAAATAACATATTAGCAATCTTTTGGTGTGTTTTGTGTTAGATGGGATACAGATATGGGTGGCTGATCCATCCTGCCAATGACCATATAACTTCCCTAGCTAGAGGAATGGGGTAGTTTTATTCTTGTCTTCCTTCTTCAAGTAGAAGCCACAACGAATAGTGGATTCAGCCCCACCTATTTGCCAAAAGTTTTTGATGAGATGAGGAAAGCTTCCACATGATTGGACTTAAATGCCTTCAGCTTAAAATATCCTTCATACTCACTCTGAGGCCCTAAGTGGATCAATTACCATACTAGGCAGAGCTAAAACTTTTACTTGATTGACATTGTACCGTGCCTTCTTTAAGACAGAGAGTGCCAGTCTTTCAAGTCTTCTTAAACTGTCACAGTCTGGAGTCCTCTTCCTAACCCAGTATTCTCTGAATTCTTCCTCCAGAAGACTATGACCAAGACATTGAATGCCCTCAAGACCAGTAAGAAAAAGTTACAGAGAATTTCTCTAGACTATGGATATAGGAGTGAAAAATTTTGAGGAAGAATGGAGACAAATTGGATGGATGACTGTCTTCTTCAGCATTAGAAAAAATTATTGGGTATGAACAAGTTAGAAAGCAGAGTTAACTTGAGGTATGGCTTTTTGCTAATCTGTGTTAGTCATTGGTGCTAAAGACAGATGGAACTAGAGAAACCTATAATTTTTAAATTTAAAATGAACTATCTTGTGGTTCCTATGTGTCAGACAAACTCCAAAATTTATATTTTAGTTCATTTCATCCTCGTGAGAACTCTGGAAGTCAGGTAGTATTAACATCCCCATTTTTCCATGAAAGGAAACTGAGTTGAAACAAGTTAAACAATTTGTCAAAGAACTTTGAAGTTTTAAATGGTAGAGTTAGAAATAGAATGGGGCATCCTGTGATTTTCAAGATTTTTCATTAAAAATTTTAAAATTTAAAAAATATCTACAACTGACAATCAGAAGGTAACTCTACAAAATATCATCAAGGGAACAATTGAGAAATAAGAAAACTAATAAAAAACCATCTTGAATGATGCTCATTCCAAACATGAAAGTTGAAGAAAAGTCAAAGTTTTGTTTTTAGTGAGTCATACCATGATTCCAGTACTCTATGGGTGGAGGAAGGCAGATGACCACAAGTTCAACAACAGTCTGGATTACAGGAGGATCTAAGTAGATGGCAAATCAGTTTCAATCTAGATTTCTATACCAAGCTAAATTATCACTGAACCACAAATACATGCTCACATAGTTGAAAGGGAACTTACAATAACACCCCTTTTGGGGCAGATGTACAGGATACATTCCCTGAGTCATGAGAGAAAACAGGGAATGAAGGCACTGGGTCTAGGAAGCAAAAGGGGAGAATTTTCTTGCCAGGCATGGTGTTCAGAACTATAATTACAGAACTTAGAATCTGAATAAGTATTTCCTGGTGTTTAAGAACACTCTGAGCTATGTAGTCAGTTAAAAAGACAGCCAAGGCTGTATAGAAAGAACCTATCTCTAAAAACTGAAAAAAAAAAAAAAAAAGTAGACACAGGGATGCAGGTGGCCCAAGAAAAATAAAAGGCAATCACTATCTATAAGAACACATGTAGCCTCGTGGGGATGATGCAGGTGATCCCAGCACTTCCCAGGCAGAGGTGGGGCAGATCTTTGTGAGTTCAAGGCCACCTGGTCTACAGAGTGAGTTCCAGGACAGCAAAGTCTGTTACATAAGGAAACATGGTGTTTTGAAAAGCCAAAGGGAGATGTAGTCTGTGTTTCTACGAGAAACAATGTGACCAAAGAGTAACTTGTGGAGGAAAGGATTTCTTTCAGCTTATAGTAAATCATGGAGGGAAGTCTGGTTGGGAACTCAAGGCAAGAACCTGGAGATAGGGACTTCAGCAGAGGCCATGGAGGGACGTTGGCTTGCTCCCAATGCCTTACTCAGCTTGTTTTCTTATAGTATCCAGGAACACCTGTCCAGTGGCAGCACCACCTACAAGGAGCTAGGCCTTGCCACATCAGTCAAAGAAATGGCCCACAGGTTTGTCGACAGGCCATTCTAGGAAAGGTATTTTCTCAATTGAGGTTCCTCTTCTCGGATAACCCTAGATTATGTCATGTTGACAAAAAAAAAATTCTAACCAGCACATAGACCAGACTTATTCACATTAATATAAATTCAATTTAATTAAGAGAAGCTATGTTATTAGGGGAAATTCTGTCAAGACAGATGAGAAACCAGTGATGGAGGGATTCCAAACCCTACTTTCTATAGCAGGAAGATCATAGCTTTCGTCTAATTTTGGTAAGTGCAGAAAGAACAGAATTCATCTGTGGCAAGGGAGTGGAAATCAAAAGTAAGGAGAGACGTTTTCTGATAATCAGGAGGTTTAGAGAGTACTGCTTTCAAAAGATTTATTTGTAAGTTTCCAGTACTTCTTTCTATTTTAATCTATTTTTGTGCATTATTTTGATTAAAAAAGGCAAGTTGACAAAATGGGTTATGTCACTGAGATCACAGAATGTCCTTCCATAACGCACAGGAGCAAAGTCTACATTTTATGGAGATGGTCAGTTAAGACCTTTGGTAATGTTCCTACAAACAATATAGAATTGAATGAACCACAAATGTATGAAGCACTGCTTCTCCTACAACCCAAGCAGAAATGAGCTCTAGGGTATTGCATTTGATGAGCCAAATGTGGCTCCAGGCAGCACTTAAAGAATTGTTTGTAAGATGTTTCAAAGAGAATGAATTCACTTACTGAAATATCTGCATATAAAAACATTTCTTAGTTAAGATTGCCTACACTACCCAATTTTAAATATTTTTAAAGAATTGTTTCTGGATTTTTTCATTTGTATATGTGTATTTCTCTGTGTGGATATGTATAAATTGTGAGTACAATGCCCCATGGTGGACAGAAGAGGGCATCAGATCCCTTTTCTGAATTATTAACAGGTGGTTGTGAGCCACCATGTGTGTTCTGAGATGTGAACACAGGTCCTTTATAAAAGTAGCAAGCCTTTCTTACCTCTGAGCCATCCCTTTAGCCACCCAATTTCAAATTTGTGTGCATAATAATTTATAGTACTCTAGTATGGTATTGGGGTGACTTGCATAAGCTTTGCACACCTCAGTACTCTTAAAATAGTCATAATAATGGTGCCTCAAAGTTACTGCATAGATTAAACACGTGAGTAAGAGAAGTATAAAGGAGATCTAACGTAGTGTGTAATGTGTGTCTGAATTCCTAGCTCTCAGGAGGTTGAGCCAGAGCTATCTTGATTTTGAGAACAGCCTAGACTACATAAGGAAACTCTAAGTCAAACCAAAAGCTAGAATGGCATCAGGTACACAGAAATCACTCATTAAATCTTATTAAAGTAAATTAATTTCATAATATTAAAAGTTGGGGTGAGTATTTTAAAGCAAAAGAGAAGAGCTTCAATTCTAGGAGGGACACATATAATGTTTGATATTTGGACAGATTTCCACTGCCTCCTCCTTTGAGCCGCCTCCTTTATCCTGTTGTGATGGAACACAGGCTAGCCTTTATGGACAAAAATCACCTTTGCTTTGTTAACTCTTTCCTTTCAACAAGAAAGGAGAAGGAAAAAAAAAAAGCAAATGAGAGGTAGGCCAACTTCATCAATTCTGAGAAGCCTCCAGTCTGCTAAGGACCCAGAGCAAGTGGGAACCTTGTGATCTTCTCGGGGCGATGTCTGAATGAGCAGCCTTGCCAGCTGTGTGAGCCTCTGTCATCTTGGGCACAGAGATGAGAAATCATGCAGGACCCTCCACTCAAGAATCCCTCTTCCACTACAGGCATTGTTCACGGTCAACACAGACGGTGCGCTTTTGTTGCTTTGTTATCATCTGCCATGATTGGCAAGGGATGGTGTGGCCCGTGAGAGTGCCCTGGGGATCTAAGCAGAGAAGAAAGAACAAAAATAAATTTGTTGTGATCCAGTGACTATGGTGGGAATCTTGGTACACCTGGGGGGAAAAAGGGCCAAAGGACTTGACCAAGAGTCTTGGATAAAGGTAGAGTTAGGGACCTCAGAGATCTTGGGAGAAGGGAGGAAGGAAGAAATGGAGGAAGGGAGAAATGTTAAAAGGAAGCAGGGGAGAAAACAAGAAAGGGAGAAATGGGGGGGGGGGGAAAGGAGAAAAGTAATTATTTGCAATTGAGAGGGGGGAGTGGAAAAGAGTGAGTTTACAGGTTTTTCTGATGGGATGCTAAAATGGCTGCCCTCCACTGACCGCACGCTGTGTCACAGGTGTTTGCCAATAAAGTGTGCTGTGTCAGCTAATGTCATCCCTACAGGAGAGCCCATTGAGGTTGGCTCAGAAATCCATAGTGATAGATGATAGAATGCAGCACTGCTGTGTCTGTGTGCTGGGGTGCAGACTCAGGCACAGAGAAGGACTTGGTGCTATCTTTCTGACCTTGGAATTCTTCATTCATGTCTGACTGCAGCCTCACTCCAGTCCGGCTAAAATTAACAACAATGTGTCTTGTGTTCTTTCTACTTGCTAGAGCTGCTACCTGAGACTTCCTTTCTAGCATGCATCTGCATATTTAATAACTGATAATAAATATTTTTAACTATGAGGAAAGCATATAATTGAGTTAAAAGAAAAACAGTCTCAAAACAAACTACCAATACTTCTACATTCTACATCCTGGTAGAATGTAGTCTTCAGTTTTGTTTCCCTTCAAACGCTAGAGTCACCCCTGTCCCAGTTTCTTCTCTCCTAAATGTCTCTCTTTGTAATAGCTTGCCCTTAAAATCTGCATATATTCAAAATTTTTTGGATATGCATACGTGTGTACACATACATGAGAATCTGTATAATTTTAAGTAATATTCATTGAGTTTTAGTGTCTACTAGAACTAGGCTACATTGATCTTGAAACATTCATCTGTCATTGTAATGCTCTACTTGCTATTATTATTTCCATGTAATCGTCAAAATGTCTGAAGCAGTCCTCCCTGAGATCTCATAGTTCATACGAGCAAATTGGGTTTGAACCTAGATCATGCAACTCCAAAGTTTTGACCTTACAGACTGGCGTTGTCCTCCCCTTCCTGTTTGATTTGCTTTTGTTGCAGGAAGAGCTTTCATCTGGGTCAGAGGAAGCAGGTTCCTGCATCAGTGGGTGGAATAAGGGTCCCTCACAGGTTCACATGCCTCGTCTTCGCAGTTCATGAATACACTGTCTTACATGACAAGGGCCTGGAACCAAATTATTATGGACTACTGAGCCAAAGGATTATATTATGGGAGTCCTCCACATGAGGAAGGAGGGTAGGTTTGGAGAACGTGCTGGCTAAGTTTGAAGTGTTTACTTGATTATCTAATCAAGCACTAATGGAAGAGTTGCTGAGAAAGTGCTGTGCTTTCTAAGTGTGGCTGATTCTGTAATCAGTTACCTTTAAGTAAAGAGATTGTTTTCCATGGTCTCTGGGGTCTCCTGCACCCAGTTGAAAGCCCGTGAGAACAGGTCTGATGGTTCCCTGGGGGTGAAGACAGTTCAGCTGTGCAGTGCAGCTTCAGATCCACCCAAGCCTATCCAGCCTAGTCCCCTGCCCTGAATGCTCTGGGCTTCTAGGCCCCACATGGCCAAGCTCCACACATCTAACTACACTGTGTGTACATGCGTACAGGTATAAGCATATCTATACATGTATGTACATATATGTGTGTGTGTGTGTATGTTTGTATGTTCATGTTTGTGTATGAGGATGCTCAGTTCCTGATGTTGAAGATAGAAGGAGCCCAGGAATGCAATGACCTCTGGATGTCAGGCAAATCTTTACTGAGGCGCTCTGGAAGAAATGCAGGTATTAATTCTAGCCTAGCAGTGCTTTTTTAAGACTCTCAGCATCTCTAATAATGAGATAATACACATGTGCTCCTTTAAGCTACTGATTTTGTGCCTGTCTCTTAAAGAATAGGAATCTAATATGCTATGAGGCTTGTCAGGTGAGCCTTACTGTCACCCACATTGTTCCTTCTGGAAGCACAAAAGAGCCAGAAACTGGGGGTTATGTGATGTGGCTTGCCAGAGACTAAAGGGTAAATCCAGTTTGGACTGGGAAGCTCAAGAGGCTTCTTAAGCTGTGTTCATTTCTCTGTAGATATTCTCATGGTGTTTTTGTTTGTTCGTTATCATCATTTTAAGCTGATCAAGTCTTCACTCAAGGATATTTCTACACCTTACTAGTTAACAACAAAAGGAAGAGGGGTTAGAGAGATGGCATTATGGTTAAGAGCACATGCCGCTCTAGCAGAGGGCCTGAGTTCAGTCCCAGTAGCCACACTGTACATTGGGCAGCTCACAACTGTCTGTAGCTCCAGTTCTGTGGGACCTAACACCTTCTTCTGGTCTCTGTGGCACTGTGTTCACATGCACACACAGAGAGACAGAGACACGCGTATCACTGCAAATAATAAAAGTTTAAAAAATAATAGGAGGAAGTTAAGGAGAACTGCTTGGTTTTCTAGTCAATATTTTCATTTCTGAGGCATAAACTGCCTTCCAGAGTGTCCTGTTGGGGTGCACTGGTGACTAATTTCGCAGCCAGCTGTGGTGGGGATCTCTCCAACACATGCCAGGCTCTTTATACTGGCAACTGAGCAGCTCCACTTTCATCAATTACCCAGTCACGTCTATCCACACACTTTTCTGATCATGGGAAGGACATTTCCAGTTCCCAGGTCAGCAAGGATTCCGCTAGCTGTTAGCTCTTTTTCTCCTGACACTCCCTGTGGTCCCTTCTAGAGGTGGCGATTGGTTTTCACTTGTGAAGGACTCTGCGTATTATACTTTTGCATGGAAGTTCATTCAAATCACAGCATTTTTCTGCTTATAGTTCATATAGCTGAGACAACTGATATATATATATATAAACTTTCAATTTATATATATAAATTTATATATATATCAACTTATATATATATATATATAAGACAACTTTCGAAATAACAAATTATCAAAGCAAAGTATGTGTATAATTTTAGCTACTAATTATAAGTTATGCTTTATAGTGACCTCATATTTGAGTCTATGTGTTTTTGTTAAATAAACTGATTGTTCTATGTAGGTAATTTTATAATTGCTATAAAACTGAGAACAGTCATTATTTACCAGCTAGCTAGACCATCTGAGACATCTATTTTTTCTTTTCTAAAAGTTCATATTTTTATTTATTCATTGAAAATTTATACATGTTATGGTATATTTTTATCTTATCTACCCCAATTTACCTCTCTACAATTCCTCCTGGGACCCACTGACCCATCCCCTCCTGACTCCATGTCCTTTAAAAAATAATAATTATAATTATTATTAGATAATAATTATTATTAAAATATTATTATTATTATTAGCCCACTGTGTCTAAATCAGTGCTGACCAGATGTGGAAGCTACTTATATAGACAGCCTACCAGTGGCTACATTCCCAAAGAAAAGTGACTGTCTCTTGATAGCCATCAAGTACCAATATTCCTTAACTAGAAGAGGAGACATCCAAGCCTCTCCCTAGTCCATTCTGGAATGTTCACTGGCTTTGTCATGAGCAGGCATTCACAACTGCTGTGCACTTATGGTTGCATTGGCCTCGAATGACAACATTCACATTGTCTCTGTGTAAACCTGCTGAAATGGCCTGGGAACAGATATGTTGGGATTCTCACTTCAGTTTTCCTGTTTGACAGTGTTGGGTTTTGGTGATGGCCTCTTCTTTTTTTGCTTTAAATTATGAGTTATAAGTGTGTGGCTGTATATATTTATAAGTTATGGTGCTGTGATTTATGAGCACATTTTAAAATAATTAAAGCAAGGTGGTTATCACACCCATCACCTCAACGCTCGTTTTTTTTTTATGTTGATAACATTTGAAATTTACTGCTTGCAATATTAAAGTGTATGGTACATTGTTTATTACAATATTTACCCTGATTAGCAGTATATCTTTTAAAAAGAAAACATTGTTCCTTACTAATGAGGCTTTATAGCTTTTGACCATAATCTCCCCATTGTCTCATAGTTAATACTGATACCAGCTAGGCAGGATCTAAAATCACCCTGGAATCACACTGGGTATATGTATAGAGGAATATTTAGATGAGATTAATTACAAGGGAGGACCACTCTGAGTGTGTGTGGTACCATTCCAAGGGGTGGAGTTCTGAACTGAAGAGAAAGAGAGAAAATGAACTGATCCGCAGCATGCATCTCTCACTCATGACTATTAGTTATTTTTATAACACTGTTTCTCAGTTTCTCTCTAACACTGTTATCACACAAATAATTGAAACTCTTATATTTGTTTAGTTAAAAGCTTCACAACACAATAATTAAGCAGTTACAGCTCTATTCTTAACCCTCTAAGCTAATCTGGTTTCCCTCCAGCATCCCAGAGATACTTGCACATTGTAGCTTTCCTGATCCAGCCTCTCCCCTGATGTCACCTAGATTTCTCCTAAAGCTGAATCCTCTACTTCTTCTTCTAACTCCTCCTCCCCTGGCTGGCAGAAAGTCTAGCCCTATTTTCTTCACTACTCAGTGATCAGCTGCAAACTACTTTATTGACATATCAGAGGACAATGGGAAGCAGTGTTTATGCAGCATTGAGACAGGAGATTCTTAGAACAAAGATTGCAACCAGATATGTAGTGGGACAGAAATCAGCATTTGAATTACACAATAATCTTATACCTGCACCTGACTCAGATTGCAATGTGGTTAGCTGACTCATGCTCTTTCCACCATGACTTTCCTACTATGATAGACTGTACCCTCAAATTGTGAACGAAAATAAACTCTTCCTCTTTTTATCTTGCCTATACCAGGTGTTGTTATAGAGACAAGAACAGTAACTAATACACCACCAACATACTTTCTGTTTCAGGATTTGTGTTTTAGACTTCCCATGTGTTAGATACATGATGCTTGTCCTTCTGTGTCAAGCTAGTTTCACTTACTAGAAAGTTGTTCAAGTCAGTCCATACTGTCACAAAAGACAGAAATTAGTAAAAGGCTGCATAGTATCTCACTGAATAGATGTGCCACATTGCCTTCACCCACCTGATGGTGGACACTGGGATTGATTCCACACTGTGGTTATTGTCAATATTGTGGTGGTAAACTTGTGGACAAACATCTCTCTGATGCAATGCTTTCATATATGTTGGGCAAATACCCGAAAATGGAAGAGCTAGATATTAGCCTCATTCTGCTGCCTTGTGTATTTGAGAACATCCCTTAAGTGTGTCACAGTGGATGAACTACTGGACTATTTCATCTTCCCACTGCAGAGCTTGTTCAGGAGTCTGTTCTCACTGTGTCTATTATTGCTTCCCCCGTGTCTTCCTTGAGCAGAGGTTCAGAAATAAGGGTGGTCTCTCTCTGAGGCTTTACTTTCCTTTGCATTAATGTTGAAGGCGTTTTTTTCCCCTGCTGGTCATTTCTTCTTCTCTTGAGAAATGTGCATTCTCACCTCCCCATTATTGTTAAATTGAGTCGTTTGTTTTATCTCTGTAAGGCTGGTGGGTTGCTTATATGTCTGAATATAAATTGCTTATCAGATGTGTGGCTTTCAGATGGTTTCCTCTCAATCTCTGGAACATCTCTTTATTGTTTCCTTTGCATTTTTGTAATCTTATCTGTAGGGGTGTGTGTGTGTGTGTGTGTGTGTGTGTGTGTGTGTGTGTGTGTGTGTGT
>NW_026587032.1:4593653-4703834 GCF_907164565.1 Psammomys obesus | reverse complement strand
TGTGTGTGTGTGTGTGTGTGTGTGTGTGTGTGTGTGTGTGTGTGTGTTAATGTTGCTATTTGTAATTTTTGGGTAAAATCGAAGAACTTCATTGATCACAGCAATGCCCAAGGGTCAAATTTGGCTAATTGCCTGTTTGTACATGAGTTTTATCCGAATTTATCCATGTCCCCCATTTATGTGCTTCCTGTTGTTGCATTACTGCTTTCCCAGCACTGATGAGGGGCCAGGAAACAGAATGAAACGCCTTCAAGTTTAAAGCACAACAGACACTTGACAACCCCCGAAGTGTTTCTAGAAGATGCAAAGTTTCATCTCTTGTGTTTTGTCCACCTTTAGTCGGCAGTTTATGTGGTATAATATAAACACCACTTCTCTAAACTTCACTTATTGAAGAGACTGTTCTCTTCTTAATATACAAAATATATTATTATAAAAAGCTTCAAATATGTAAAAAGCCTGTCACATAACATTTAAATCTTATATGCCTGCCCACCAGCCTTCAGAGATTATTAATTTGTGTCTATCTCATTTTATATTCCTTCAATTTATTGAATTTCATTCTTTTATATTATTTTGAAGATATTTTCAAGCAATGTGAAAAGCTGCTTAGATGTCAGTTTCAGGCATCAATTTAACTTTTCAAATAAAGAAAGAAATTTTCTCTTTATCCAAGGAACAGTTAGACATGAGAAGATTTTATTTTTTCATATTTATTTTCAATTTTTCAAATAAGATGCTTATGTATTCCTTCAAATCATCTCTACATACACAACCTTCTGAGTGAGTTTGGCAAAGTAAGTTTTGTATTTGAGAAGAATATTAGACTTTCGTGGTAGAAGTGCTCATGTTGCTTCCAAGTATGGTGAACATGGAAAAACAGTAAAAATGAGAACAATTAGAGAGAGTCAGGTAGGATTATAGAAATAACATCCAATCCACATGAAATGGGACGATGAATGTGTTCTCAAAGGCATGTTTTAAGTCGGGGCTAGAAGGACAAATGAATCTAAGCTGTGTTGATGGTGGTTAATAATAGAAATAGATGAACAGTGAACGAACAAAGCCATCCCTGTGGAAGGCGGGGGGGGGGCAGGGGGGCGCAGGGGCTTCAGGGTTTGAAGGCCAAAGCGAGAAAAGACAAAGTCTGAGAGGTAGGCAAGAATATGGGTTTTATCTAAAGGGTAGAGACAGTTCTGTGAGCGTTGTATTTGGGGAGGCAGCAATAGATGTCAAAGTGATGCCCTGGTAAGAAAAAAACTATTCAGAGGGGCTTGGCACCTCGATTGAGAATGACAGACAGTGCTGTGGCCATGAGCAGTGGTGTGATACTAGCCAAGCTTGCACAGGGCTCCTGAGTTTGGTCTCAGACCATACACATACAGAGAGAGGCGGGGGGGGGATGGGAAGGAGAGGGAAAGGTAGATGGAGACAGAGAGACAGGAAGAGAAAGAGACAAAGAAAAATTCTCGTGCCTGGGGTGCTGATCTGCTTCTTGCCTCAAGGAACTGAATCTTCCTTTCATTTGGGTTTTGTATTGAAATTTTAATCAATAAAAATTGCTAGCCATTCCCAAAGTTGCAATCATCTTATCTCTGGCCATTAACCTCTAGACTAATAGGACCTAAACCTAAAAAGGAAGAGTCTTGAGTCCAATTTCCTTAATGACAATCCCAGAAGAACTATTCATAGCATGGATAATCAGCTGATTATCTGCTATGCTCTTCTCCAGGGCCATAATACTTGCTGTCTCATGCCCTTGCATTAGAACAATGAATGAATGAGCAAGGCCCAAGAGTTCTCTGTATAGCACTTTGCAGAGGGACCTGGTATGACTTTGAGAGAAGAGGTTTTGGGAGCACATAACACTCTACCACAAAAGGTACCCAAAGTCTCTAAATACAGAATTGGAAGATACCTTTTCTGGTAGAGTTTTCTATATTGGGTTCCAGCAAATGTGAACAGGATAAGTGTTGACTCTTTCCTTGATCTGTTGTGGGTTAGGAGTTGGCAAATTGTAGCTCAGGGGTCAAAACTAGCTTATTTCTGTCTTTGTCAGTAAAGTTTTATTGACATATGTGTTCTTCATTGTTACATTGCTCATGGTTGCTCTTATGATAGCTCAGCAATGTTGAGGAATTGAGACAGAGAGATTACACCATAAATCTTAAAATTGTATACCTCCTAAAGGGAAAGTCACCATGGATGACTCTAGGATCAGATCATTGTCTCAAGGATGAATTTGTAATGCTTCCCTTAAATAAATGTAGAAGCATGGTTACTGTGATGCTAAGAGGCTCCTTGGCCTCCTAGGATTTGACTTACAATGAGATGTCTGAGAAGGCTCCTTCCTAATCAGTCCAGCCACAAGAGGCTCTTACCTAAGAGCAACAAACCCATGCTCTAGGTGATGCAAGAACACTCCTCCATCTGGAAACCAGTAACTTTCTACCTGTGCCATTTGCTTTATGGCATCTTAGTAATATCAGGGCCCTCACTTCCAGCTGTGAGGCATCTGGTTGGATCCCCTCCTCTCCTTTTAGCTGAAGCATTCCCAATATCCCCGCTGTGTGTTCTGAACTAAATTGGCACCTACATTCCCTCTGTAGCACCCCTGCTGCTGGCCTTTCAAAGCCTCCATCAGGCCAATCCATCATCATTCTGCCTACTCAGTGGAGTAACCCACAGGGAACCACCCTTCTTGCCCTTGGGAAATTCAGACTCTGGGTTCAACCGAGGAGACTCACAGGGCTCTGCACTGGTTGGGTTTTGTTAGCTCATGTTTTAATGTGATCACAGAATCAAGATCAGGGTGCAGAAGGCCCATGGTGCTACACAGTTGTCAGCTGTGTGGCTTGTATTGTGCCATTGAATTGGAATCAGAAAACACAAAACTTGGGGCTGGAAAGATGGCTCAGTTGAAAAGAGTGTTGCTCTTCAAGTGTGAGGATGTAAGTTCAAATCCTCAGAAGCCCACATGAAAGGATAGTCATGTCTTCATGCACAGCAACTACAGTAATAAGCACAGAGATAGGAGGATCCTGAAAGATCACTGGCCAATTGTCCCAGGCTGGGTAATGAGCTTCCAGTTGAAGGAGAGATGCTATTCCCATGCTCAGCTTCTTGCTCTGGCCTCTGCCACTCACACGGATGAGTGCAGCTGTGCACTCACATTTACCTATATGAACGTACCTACATTCACTACAATACGAGGAGTATATAGAGTTGTTTTGATGTGTGTGTGTATGTGTGAAAGAGAGATGTGCACATATACCATACATCCCCATACCACACACATCATATAAATATACAACATATACAAAAAGACATATATACACCTACTCTACTGTACACAGGCACATACATATGCACATATCAAAACACATATCATAAAACCACACCAAACATGTACATATCATCATCATTATCCTCCTCCTCATCCTCCTCCTCCTTGTCACCATCATCATCATAACACACACACACACACACACACACATTCCACACAAATAGATCATAAACCTTCAGTTAAAATTATCATTCCTCCCTCACAGAACACCTTCTCCACACTACTGCCACCAAGCATCATTGAGGTTGGGTGTGGTTTCGACTGGAGTGACTGCAGATGTCAGAATCTCCAAATGAGTAGGTGGCATCTGTTTTGAAATATGGACAAACTTAGAAACCCTGAAAACAGACCATCCTCTCATACATTCAGAAGGAAGTGTCTCATTTACCAGGGAACTTGTGGAGAACACAAAGGGTCTTCGAACACAGGAATGGAGGATGTTAGAGTTGGAACGAGCACTTGACAGAAGAGCAGAACTCAGAGAAAGAAAACATAGCTACAGATTCTGTGAGCACCAAAGAAAGTAACAACAGAGTTTGGACCGAAATTTAGGCTGAGTGATCCTGAGATCCACATCCTCAGCACTTCAGCTTTTCCTTGAAGTGTGTGCTCTGGAGAGGCTTCTATAGACACGGATCGAGTCTTAGGAAAGAAAAGTTGGGTGGTGGTGGTATGACACTAAATAATTTAAGAACTATAGTTTATAAGAGGCACAGCAAGGCAAAGTACAAATCTTGGTATCTTGGGATGTGAACTCTTAACACTGAACTTGTAAAAATCTATTGAGAAAACCAATGCAGCGCTGGAGAGACAGTTTAGCAGACAGAGCACTGGCTGCTTTTTCAGGGGACCCGAGTTTAGTTTCCAGCCCTCCCATTGGGCAGCTCACAATCGCTAGTAACTCCCGCTCCAGAGATCCATTTCACACACTCCGCTGGCCAGCACAGGCACTTCACTCTTGTGAACACAGACATGCAAACCCACGTGATTTTTTTTTTAAGTGAATGGATCTTTTTAAGCCAGATCTATAGTATTTGTTGGTAGCTTCGGGAAAGTGTGAACAAATGAATCTCGGTGTTTGTTCTCAAGTGACAGCCTGCCCCTTCTTTGCAGAGTGGGGATGATCATACATTCACAGGAAGTTACATGTGTTTTCAAAAAGGCCATCCGGTTTCCCAGAAGCACATACCAGAGGGACCTCGGAATGAAGCATCTGAGGAATGATCTTGGATAGAATTTGCCTGCTGGTTGAAGCTGATGAGGTAAAATGCTTTTAACTCTAGGTTCCTGGTTTATTGTAGGGAAGAATCTAGACAGATGGGATGGGCAGGCTAAGAAGAAGATTATACAGCAAAGCAAGAGATTGGAGCGAGCTGCACCAAAGGGCTAGGTAACAGAGCGGGCCCTGTTACAGGTTTTATTTTATTTTATCCTCTTGTAAATTTTCATTATTTATTTGTGCACGTGTATGTGTGTGTTTGTGTGTTTGTATGGGTGAGTGTGCATGCATGAATGTGTTTGCATACTTGTGTGTGCATGAGAGAGAATGTGTGTGTGTGTGTGTGTGTGTGTAAAGGCTCATATACATTCTACAGTACATGTGTGGAGGGCAAGTTGTGGAAGTCAGTTCTCTCTTTCTACCATGTGAGGCCCAGGATTTGAATTTGTGCCCTTCACCTTGGCAGGAGCTCCTCTAACCATTGAGCCATCTCCCCAATGCTCCTGATGCTGTGATATGTGTTAAAAAGAATCTGTGACTATTGATGAGACAAGGTATATTTATGAAGTAAGGTGAGATGGCGAGATGACTCTTGTTCCCTCCCACACCGGATTTGGATTTGTCTTATTTTTTCTCATGATTCTCTACAAAGCATACTGAGTGTGTGTGTGTGTGTGTGTGTGTGTGTGTGTGTGTGTTTCAAAGCCACAATGTAAGTGATATCACAGTGAAGCCAGGTGTTCTGAGGATGAAGACCCTTCCTTACCTTGTGTATGGAAAAAGGCTTGATGTTTTAATTGCAGACATAACAAGAGCCCAGCTGCAACTGATTCTGAGGTTGTTAAAACATAGCAGTTCTTGCTGGCAGTGGAAGGCATAGCCACTAAGATTCAGTTATTGTTTCCTTGGTGACCTCACATCTAACTCCTTTTCGAGACTACTCGATGTCTGAAAACTTTGTTATGACTTCCTGTAGGTTAAAATTTCTGTTGTCCCAGAGTCAAGACACTCTGTAACTTTTAAATTTGAGGCTTTATCCTAAAAGCTGGACTCATGTCTTTCTGTCTTTCTTCTACCTAGCAGCACACAAGCTCGCCAGGCAGAGAACAGAGGCAGAGTGAACAGCCCACGGTGAAGAGCCCATTGTATATTGGGTTAGAATATTCTGGTATCAGGATCCATAAAGGCTTGAGGCTTGAGATCCCTCAGCCTCATTTTCCTCAGGCTCATTGCATCTGGATACAGTAGTGGTTTATAAATACCATCAATTATTTAATTACATGTTACTCCTTAAGTGTGTGTGTGTGAGTGTATGTGTGTGTGTGTGTGTGTGTGTGTGTGTGTGTGTGTGTGAGCGTGCATTCATGCCACTGCATGTGGTTGCAACTCAGCAAACAACTTGTAGGAATCAGTTCTTTCCATGTATCTTAAAGTCTGGCCATCAGCCTTGGCAGAAAGCATCTATATCCCTAGAGCCAGTTGGGTCCACAGCTTTCTTTCCACCGTGAGTTTATTGAGAAGTATTGCATCATGGAAGCTAAAATGTGGTATTCTGTGAAACTGAGGTTGTGGTTGATAAAAGAAGCTAAACAATTAAGCCTGAAGGCTTGGACATTGATTCTGAAAGCAATCATTCAGCCACTGATTTCCTCTGTATGGACTTTAATTTCTTTCTGAGATTTGGCTCTTGATAGTCTTTCCCCCTGTTCTAATCAGCTCTGATTTCGCAGCTTAGTGATTTCTTTCTTACTTTTTTTTTTTTTTTTAACTCTGGGGATTTGGTTCTGAAGCAGCTGCTGGCTGGCAAGGGTGGCTGAGAGGCATGCTGCCCCAGTTCAAGGAGATTCAGTGTCAGCAAGAGGGCTGAACAATGCTGTCTGCCTAGAATCGGATGTTCTTTCATAGGGCTGATCTGGGAGCATGGTGTTTTGAATGAGAATGTCTCCTATAGGCTCATGCCTTTGAGTGCTTGGTCCCAGTTGGTGAAATTGTTTGGAAAGTTGTGGTCTTGTTGGAAGAGGTATATGTCACTGGGAATGGGCCTTGAAGTTTCAAAATCCTATACCATTTCCAGTTAGCGCTCTCTCTCTCTCTCTCTCTCCCTCCTCTAACTTGAGTATCAGGATTTAAACTCTTAGCTACTGCCCCAGCAGCATGCCTCCATGCCTCTGGCCATGCTTCCTGATATGATGTTCATAGACTCTAACCCTCTGGAAACATGAGCCCGCAAAGGAAACACTTTCTTACATAAGTTGGCTTCTGATGTCAACAGTTCAGTGATTAAGGATGAGATTTGGGGCTCATGTTTTAATTTGGTCCAGCTTGAGTTCGCGTAGGCCTTGTGCATTCTGTCATATTCCCCGGGAGTTCATATGTTGTGTCTGGAAAGCTGTTTCTTTGTAGTCATCCACGGTCTCTGACATGCTTTCTTTCCACCCTCTCTTCTGCCAGGTAGAGAGTTAGGGACTGGAGAGGAAGGGGTAGTCTCCCTCTATTCATTGTTCACCCCAGCTTGACAAGACCTTTTCTGGTATTTACATTCCACGACTCCAAGAGAGTTACTCTATTAGCGTTGGAGTTTTTTGTTTTTTTGTTTTTTTCATCTCCCAATGCAAATTTTAATAAGGTCATAATACAAATTAAATGAGGCAATGCATGAAAATATTTATCAGTGCTCAGAATTAATAATGACTGAAATGTTTTGAAAACGCTGATCTTAAGGTTATTAGACAGTATTTCACACTCACTGCCCAGCCTTCTACTCATTTTGTACTTGTTATTTTGAAAGGCCACTTTTTTACTCGTGGCTCTGTAGAAAGTTCCCTTTGTCTTCATGCACAAAGAGACAGCTTATTTGTCAGCAGCAGGCCTCATGGTTTGGGTAGAGATGATGACAATCGAACTCACAGCCAGCCTTATCTCGCATGGATAGTCCAGGGTAAATGTTTGTGCCACAGATGTGAAAGCCAAATGACTGGAAGTTCTAAACTATGTTTACACACTTTGATGCTGACAGCACGGATTTCATTTGTGCTCAAATGGGAGAAATGATTGCCAGTTGTCCTCTGTCCTCCACATGTGCACCTTGCCCTCAACCCCAGCCCCCAACTTTCCTTTTTTCTCTTGAAGAGATTACATTGTGTGGCAGAAAAATTCACTAATAGGTGTTAGACAGCAGAAGAGTTCTGGCAAGTAAATTAGCTGCAGTGCTGTAGTGATATTCATTTATCCATCTATCCACCCATTCCACAGATATCTGAGTGACTATTATGTACCTAGTTTATCTACACCTATCAAAATTAAATTTAAACCTTAGCAGAGATATCTCGAAAGGGGAAGAGATTAATAACAAAGAAATACACAGAAAGTAACAAGATTTCCTGGAGTGTTGTGAGGAGGTGAGCAGAGAATCATGACAGGGACTTATTTTATAGAAAAAGTGGTCAGAAAAAAAAAAATTAAAGGAGATAAATCATCATGAGGTAGAGAGGAACTATAGTCTAGGTCTAAAGAATGATAGATTCAAGGCAAGAGTTAACTTGACTTGCTTTGGAATCGGTAGGAAAGTTTGTCTGGGTAATCCACAATCTAAAGCATGTGATGAGTGATGCTTCCATTTACCACGTTGGTAGACTGTAGGAAGAGCATTCTATCAAAGAGGAGGAACCAGGAATTTGATTTCCTTACATATCTGAGGCATGACCAAGGCCAGTCAGAGGTTTGATTTTAGAGTTTGAGTAATAGATCTAGCTAACATTTAAACAGTGACTGGATGACAGTAGCTATCTAGGAGATGTAACAGAACCAGCCAAGGACAACTGTGAAAAACCACATGCAGGAGACTCAGAAGCTCAGAGAAGGAAAAAGCAGGGTTTCAGGAACAAAGAATTCATCAACTGAGATGATCTTCAAACAACTCATAAAACCTCACACTGAGACTGGGAAGAAAGGTTGGAGGGTGTTTGAGGCCAAACTCATTGTGCTCAAGGCTGGGGAAGCATCCTGGTAAAGAAAACAAATTCAGAGGTGTTCTACCTCGATGCTGCTGCAGCCTCCCACTGCTGCTCTTCCTCAGCCATTAACGTCTTTTCCATAGCACATCTCCGAGTGTACATCATCAGAAAAGAGAGGAGCCCCGTCCTCTAAGATTATATTTGTATGAGGCACCCCTTCCACTTCTTGTTAAAAGGTACCTCCTTCCCTCCTCCCTCCCCTCTTGTCATTCATTCTCTCATTTACATTTGGGAGAGAGATCGGCTATAATTTTGGAGCACCCACAGGAAAAAAATAACAAGTTCATGTTTCTTACTCAATCGCACCAGATTTGTGTTGTTGGTGTTGTGGAGAAGAAAGACAGTTTTAAAGATTGTCTTAATAAGCACCTACCCTTCCTTGCTATCTATAGCATCTTTAAACCTCCCCCTCTGACAAACCTAGGTCATCGTTTCCTTAGCTTGCCTCAAAGCTTTGCCTCTGGGCAGCATGCCATGTAGTTTAAGCCAGGGAAGCAGAGGCCATTGTGATGCTGCCATGACCTTGCTCCATGACCCGTCCGGGTAGCTCTCACTATAGCTGAGCATGGACAGGTCACCTGGAACAGACTAGGCATAGCTAGTCCTTCCAGTGGCCCACTGATTGTTTCGCTCACTCTTTCAACTGACAAATGTAACTAAGCACCGATAAAGTGATCAAATGACAGTAGCGATCACTAGTGTTCAACGCTTGCGTCAAGTGCTGTGCTAAGTAACTTTCAATACATTTTGTCAAGTAAACCTCCCAGAAAAATCATACACAGAAGCAGCCTTGTTATTGTCATCTGATAAAAAAAGGAGAGAATTGAGAAATCCAGATAATTATCTCCAGTCCTGGGAGCCGCACCGCATCACAGTCCATGTCTGTCTGTCTTTTTCCTTGCTGCCTATCTGCCTGCTTTCCTGCCTGGTTTTTTTTTTTTTTTCATTTGTATATTAATTTTTACTTTCTAAAAAGTGACGAATATGAATAATAGAAAAGATGCAGCTAATAAAAATTAAAAAGTCCATATAAGGAATTACACACACACACGTGCACACAGGCATGTGTACGTGACTTTCTAACTCTATGGTCTTGCTGTTGCCAGTTCTGTGGTGTGGACCCCGATGGCAAGTTCTCTCCTCCAGAGTCATGAACTCGGATCTTCCTGAATCGCCACCTTCACGCGTGCCTTGCATTCGGCGCCCCTCCCACAGTGTCCAGTGCCCAGGACAGACAGCTATGGGGCGCAAGTCAGTACAAGCTTTCTTGCTGTTCCCAGCACTCAAACCAACCATCATGGCGTAGTGTGTGTTTCTAGTAAGAGAAATGTTGCACACATACAAAATGGCAGGGCCATCGCCACCGCTCACCCTTTGCTCACTTTTTCCTAACTTTTATTTATGTCTTAGGGAGACAATCCTTTACCTCTGAGTTAAAAGTATTTTCTTCTTCAATTTTTTTTCCTGTTTTGTTTGTTATTTTAAAACTGTAGGGAGGTGAGGTGGGTGTGGGAGGAACTGGGAGAGAGAAGAATGACGATTATCAAAATACATTATATGACATTCTCAAAGAATTAATAAAATCTTATTTTAACAACTGGCATTTTAAAAAATAGGAATTAGGGTGAGTGTTAAAATCATTTATTTACTTTAATTTTTAGATTATTTATTTTGTATTATGCATGTGAGGGTTTCTCTACATGCATTTACATATACAACATGCATGCCTGGTACCCATAAACGCAAGAAGGGGGCATCAGGTCTCCTGGAACTGGGGCTACACACAATTGTGAGCTGCCATGTCATTGGTGGGAACTGAACCCAGGCTCTCTGCAAGGCAACAGTGTTCTGAACTACTGAGTCATCTCTCCAAATCCTCCAAATTTAGAATCACTTAGACATGGATGTCATACTTTATGAGTTTTATTTCACAGGCTTTCTCTATTCTCTGGTTTTAAGACACAATCCATGGTTTTCTGTTCTCTTGTGTAGACGACCTCTCCCCGACAGTGACCTCCATTTTGTCATAGTGTTCCTTCACATACCTAGCACTGCAGATCTTTCTAGGCTGCTTTGTCTAGACAATACAAGTAAGTACCAAACTGGGCATGTGGCATCTGTGCTTTTTGCAAAGTGTGGGATGGAAGGGGGTTGAGGTCGCCATAAATTGCAACCCACTCAGGTTGGTTTTGGAGATTGCATAGGTAACTTGAAAGTTCTGTCAGGTTTGAGATTATCAGTAAAAACAATGAACTATCATCTTTTTCTGTCTTTCTAGGAAACTGCCGGGCTCTTCCCCTGTAGTCTCATGCCATAAACCAATATCATCACAACTTGAAGGAGCCATATAGACCCCTCGCAGCCTGCTGCTGACTTACTGGGTCTGAACTGGCTCAAAACCGAGCCAGTGTCTTAATATAACTGAGAATCCAATGTGTCTTCAGTTCCTCTGTTCATTCCCGGTTATACAAATGGAGACCCCACAGAACAAGCACCAGCTCATGATTGAAAGGTGTGAAATTAATTTAATCCACATGCAAACACTCGTGACATGTTCATTAAACCAAGGTTGTTTTCACCCAATGATTTAAACACTGCTCATGAATACATTCATTTTTTCCCTATTTGTTCATACACATTCATTTATTGATTCAACAAATTTACTGGGGATTGTTTTCTGGTGTGTGTAATGAAATATCAAACATTGGATCTGTACTGAAATTATTTTTTAAATTTAACTGGATACCTAAGGTTTCTGAGAATGAGATATTAATAAGAAATCCACAATCTGAACATAGTACAGGAAAGACAATTTAGGGACTGTAACAAGACACCTTGCTGTTAAAAGAACAAACTGCATAAAGGTCATTGTGACATATGAACCACTGAAGCATGTGCCTCAAGAGGTAACTAACTACTCTCGGTTTGTATTCAGGATGTGGTAAAGGGCGCTGGACACCAAGATGTCATAGATACACATCTTGCATAGATACAAACCCTGCATCTTTAAGAAAGGATGGAGACGATTCTCTATCATTTGTTTCCTCCAATCATCTTCTAACGTAGCTTGTCTTTCTCTTTCATTTGGGAATATATGCTTAGAAGCTAATTCTCATCATCTAAAATGGTGGGAAGAGTTTGGTGCAAAGGTATTGACTAAACATATCAAAACAAATAGCGAAAGATCATGAACTGTCATTGAGGTGTGTAAGGTGAATTTTCCAAATGATGTAAGTGTGGCCTCTAAATGCATAACAACAACAACAATAAAAAGCTGTTTCTCCATCAGGTATTCTTCTCATTGCAGTGACAAAGTGTCTGACAAAAGCAGCTTAAGGGGGCGTTTGTTTTGGCCCACAGAAGTGAAAAAAAAAACATGGTGCAGAAGACTGGAGCTTGGATCCCAGAATGGATATTGGATGGCTCACAGTTTCTGGTAACTCCAGCTCCAGGCAGTCAATCCTATGTCCTTCTGGCCTTCTCAGACACCTGCACCTGCATGAGCAAACCCACACACAGACACACGTGTATATGCATGATTAAAATTAAATTATTTTTTTTATTTAGGTTCACAGTTTGAGAGTCCTGTTGGGGAAACCATGGCAGAAGGAGCAGGAGAAAGCTGGCCACATAGTCAGGAAGCAAAGGGTCATGGCTGCTGGTGTTGAATTAGATTTCCGTTTTTCACTCAATCTGAGACACCAGCTTCTGGGATGATGCTGTCATATTTAGATGTATCCCCACCTCCGTTAACTCATTCTGGAGACTCATTCACAGACATGCACAGAGCTTTATCAGCTACGTGAGCCTAGATTCTACCATGTTAATAATCAATATAAGCTCTCAGACCTATTTTAATAGGACATCAAAGATACCCCCAAAACAGCTTATAGGGGATCTGCTGCAACCTTTGAGGCTCTCCTTTACACCAAGGTCATGATGGGTAGTCTTATGCTGTTGCTTTGCACAGGACACATTAACTTTCCTCCTATCTATTTCCCATATTCTTCCTGATGGTCTCTAATTATGAATTCCTATGTATAAGCATCTAGTGCTAGCCATCTACTTCCTCCTTAAACAAAGGCTTTGGTAGCCTTGCAGTGCAGGGACTGGACTGGGAGCTGTGAGAACTGGGTTTTATAAATGGCTTAAAACAGTAGGAGTATTTATGAATGGCAGTGAACTGGCTATGTGAGCTGGGGAAATACTGCCTCTCTCTCTCTCTCTATTTCTCTCTCCTTTCCTCCATTCTCCCTCCCTCTCATTCCTGAGGTCTGCCGTGGAAAGGAGAGAAGATGGGTTGTGTGTGGTGGGGGAGAGGGTTCAAAGTTGTCAGCAACCACCGTGGCTGGGGACTACCCAGCTCTGTATCAGGCTCTTCGCTGTGATCACACATTCCTACTGCATTTCAACCTGTCTCTACCATCTTGTTTGTATCTCCAACAAAGAAAGAACATCCAGGCTTTGTTTTAAAATTGAATCACGAAAGGGAAATAATAATGTCTGTGGTTTAAGGTGTATTGAAAATTTTTGTGATCTTGGAGTGAGTCTAGGCTAATTTTTCCTCCAATTTAAAAATAATTTTAAGGTACAGTAAATTATTATTACTATTGCCACTTTACATTTGAATAAAATGGGTTTTCAAACTGTCCTACACATTCAGCTGGCTCCAATCTTGTCTTGTAATTAGGAATGCTATTAATTGCTCATGTTAGCAGGTTCCATTGCCAGATTTCCATACATGCATATATGTCTTGCTCTGATTATATCCACCTGTCTTGAATCACGTTCAAGAGCTGACAACCCCACACTGTGTACTCTCATGCCCTTTTTGTCACTGTGCAATAAGTATCAAGTGCACCAATCTGTGATGACTGTGTCTAAACTCACTGTCACTGTCAGCTTCAGCAAAACCTCACTGTGAGAAATGTGTGCATTCTTTCAATCAACATCTTTCCTGGAAACACTTTTCTCCTTTTCTCAATTGTGGATGGCCAAGTCTTAGCCCTGCTTCTATCCACTGAATATCTAAAACTGGTATCATGTGTCCATTAAATATTTTTAAAGGTATCAGATATGATGTGGACACGGACAGCAGGGGAGTAGCATGGGCTTGAGGGAAGAGAAGTAAAATATATACCCCAGTTCTAGTTTGCTTTCTGTTTCTATGATGACACTCTCTGACCAATGGGGAGGAAAGTTAAAAGTAGGTTTGCTTGGTATTCCACACAGGATTACCCCCAACTAAGGCACTCACTTAGGTCCAAACAGTCCAGCAGGACCCTCTAAGGATGCTGTTCACTCTCTGACTCACAACCTGGCTTATATTCAGCTGGCTTCCTTATATAGCCAAGGGAATGGAACCATCCACAGTGAGCTGGTCCCTCCTACTTGAGTGAACAAATCAAGACATTTCCCCGTAGGTCTATCTGACCTGGGAAATCTCTCTGCTGAGGTTCTCTGCTCAAGCGATTGTAGGCTGTGTCAAGTGGACCGTTAAAGCCAGCCAAGGCAATTTCTAAAACACTAATTATCTATTACTTTTGGAAGGAGTGAATCTTCTTCTACCTTGCAAACTACACCTGTGCAGTTGGTACATTTCTACCTTCCAGTGAAGTGCGATGTCTTTTCTGTTTTGCAACCTTCCTTTGCCAATATCCCAGGAGAAAGCTGCCTCCTTTGACAGGAAGAAAGGAATTAAACTATGAACAAAACCACTGAGAATGGTGAACACGAAAGTGTGTGCACCTCACTCGAACGCCTTTGTCTCCGGATAGCGGTAATTACTAGTTCCAGCCCCTCCTATTCTTTCTACCCTGGGCTGTCAAACTTCTCCCCTGCCCTTAAAAAGATGAACAATAGCTAATGTTCTTGCTTTTTAAATGAAAATCTTCCAATTTAAGAGAACAACCAAGAGCCACTCAGACCTGGCTTCCAGCCTGCTGCTCGGCTTTTGTCCCCTCTCCCATATTCCTAACGAGTGCAGGAATCGACCTTCAGGCCCCACTAAGGACATCTTAGTGTTCTGCCCAGGCATAACCAAGTTTGCACAGTTTCCCAACCCTTCAGGGAAGTACGCCCTCTGGAAGACCCTTTTCTTTCTACCTCCCAGGCAGGGTCTTTGCTTGAGGATTATGTTCTGTCATCTCGAAGGCTCTGTCTTCCACTAAACACCATGGTTGTAAGAAATGCATGGTGACCAAAAGCAAAGAACAGAGACCACACTCTGCTTAAAGCCACACACACCTCCTAAGTAATCAGAGCAGGGACCAAGGGTGAGGAAGCACCAGTCTTTAAAGAGTTTTCTGTGTGAGAATAAGATCCTGAGTTCCATTTGCAGAACCCACATAAAACCCCAGATATCCTGCCACAGATTGATAGTCCCATCATTGTTGAGCCCAAGAAAGCTGGATCCCTGGAGCTCTTTGGCCAGCCAGGCCAGCTGAATCAGTGGACGAGATTCAGGTTCAATGAGAGAGTCTGTCTCAAACACCAGAATAGAAAGTGACTGAAAACCCACTTAGGGTGGCCTCTAAACTCTGTGTATGTATGTGCGCACACACACATTAAATAAATAGAAGAATATGTAAATAAACCATGGTACTCAGAACATATAAACGTATTTCAAATCCAGGGTTAATCTTTACTTTTATTTTGCATACACTTCAGAAAAGTATTTAACTTTTCCTAAGTAATAGCTAAATGAAGTTGTAACTCAAGAGCTGTGAAGGTACCTCTTAGAGGTGACTACTTCTTGGCATTCAAGGGGATCAGAGACAGTCAGCCATCACTACCACCTCTTTCTAGATGTTTTTCATCACTTCAGGAAAGAAACCCCCTATTTATCAGGGATGATTCTCTGTTTGTCTGTCTCTGTTCCTGTCCAATACCACTGATCTTTGCATTTGTGTTTTCTGGACAGTTGTATAAATGACAGCTGGCATCTGGAGTTTTTCACTCAACATTACAGGCATCATGCATTTTGTGGCAGGAATTAATCTCATTCCTTCACGCAGTAGAGTAATATCTGACAGCATCTGTACCACATTTGTTTATTCATTAGTAATGGACCTCTAAAAGGTTCCTACTAATTAAAAAAATATTTAATTATGTATATGTGGGGGTGGGTGGATATGTGGACTGTGGGTACCTGCTGAGTGAGGACAGGGGCCTAAAATCCTCCTGGAGCTAAAGTTGCAAGAACTGCTGAGGCACCCGATGGGCCTCTGCAGGAGATGGGGCAGACATGTAACATGCACAGAAGGGAATCTGGTCTGCGCAGGACTGTGGGTCTGACGGTGATGGGTCCGTGTTCTGTGTGTTTACCGTGTGTCAGACACTGCATGGTGTTGTGTTGTTTGCGTCCCTTCTCACACAGCCTTTCAGTATCTCTGCTGTTGCATCTGCTGAAAACACGACACATTTGAAAAATATCCTACTTTGCTGCACTCTTAAGCTGGAATACAGATCCAAACTAGGTAATTTTAATTAGATAATGTATTCCATTTCTATTAGAAATGTAAATATATAGGAATATATACATTATATGTTATATAGGAGTGTGTATATACATACATATGATTTTAATTTTGTTTTTTAGTGTTGTGATGAAATACCCTAATCAAAGAAACTTAGGAGAAAAGAGAGTTTAATTGTCCACAATTCTAGGTTACTATCCATCCCTGTGGGGCAGTGGAGATAGCAGGATCCAGAAGCAGCCGGTAATACACATCCTCAGTTAAGAGTAGAGCAATGAATGAATGCATGCATGCTTGTGTTCAACTCACTCTTCGCTTCGCTTTCCTTTCAGTCCGGGGCACTGTTAAATAGTGCTGCCTGTACTCAGGATGGGTCTTCCCACCTTAATTAACCCAATTAAGAACATGCCACACAGGCACTCCCACAGGCCAGCTGAAGACAATTCATCACTCCGGTTATCATCCCAGGTGATTCCACATTTTCTCAGGTAACTAATCAAAAGTAACCAACTCAATGCTCCCTCTGTCAGCGTGACAGAAGCTTACCACTTTAAGCCATAACCTTATATAATACAAGTTTAAAAGGCCCCAAAGATTTTAAAAATCCAAACATGTAAAATCAGAATGTTTCTTAACTAAAAGCACCTATATAATAATAATAATAAAAAGGTTAGACATACTCTCAACATACATACACACGGTGATTCTTTCCATTCCCAAATGAAAGAGCAGGGGCATAACAAATGAACAATCATACATAGGCAAAAATAAAATCCAGCATGGAAACAGAAAAACCTACAGTCCCATGTCTGGCCTCTGGAGCTCGAGAGCACAGTGGCTATGCTCCAAAAGGGCTTATGTGCACCATCCTTCCAACATCACAACCCCCGGATACACCCCTTCCCTCCTGAGCTGGCTTACTACAAGTCTACCTTCTCCTCAGCACATGTCTCACAGCCATGGCATCTCCAACATTCTGGAGCCTCCACTGCACAGCAACTGGTTTCAGCTGCTCTCCACAACCTTTCAGCCTTGCATCTTGGAGTATAAAATCAGTATTGTGCAGATAATATTGCTGCTGCTGAGTTCTGCTGCAAGCTCTGTATCTAGCCTCCAAAGGGTGGAGGTTTGCCTTCAGTACACTTTTCCCATTCTCCCAGTGCAGTACAGAATGGTGCTGATCTCTTGATTATTATAGCTGATTGGTCAGCAGGTGCCTGGATAGCACCCTGTCAATTCCTCTGTCAAGAAAACTAGTCTGTTACCTTTGAAGTCAGCTCCACCAAGTTCTCAGGGCACAGGTAGAATGAAGCATGTTCTTGGCCAAAATATCATATCAACATCCTTTAGCATAGTTGTTGATAGAGCCCTTATTCCCTCTGAAACCTGAGTCAGCTCTTCATGGGCTGTGCTTCTAAAGCATTATTGTCTTCCAAACTCTTATTAGATATCCCATTAAGCTCTGCTTGCAGCATCCAATGGCTTTTCTAGTCCCAAATTCCAAATTCTACCACAGTCATTCCATAAAACAATTCCAAAACTCAAAAGGCACTGACCAGGTTGACCACAGCCATAGTCTGGCTTCTTAAAACCAATTTCTCTCTTAGTTTTATTTCTGTTTCCTCAGATAACATACCCTGACAAAAGAAACATAAGAGATAAATGGTTTCATTGGTTCACAATTCCAGGTTTCAGTCGCCTTTATGGAAAGGTGAGCAATAGGAACCAGAAGCAGCTATTCACATTTCTTCTGTACTCAAGAACAAGGGGTGGTGAATGGGTGTGAGCATTCCAGTGCTCTGCTCACTTTCTCCTTTCCTTGCAGCCCAGGGCTCTGTCTTTATTGTGGGTCTCCTCATCTCGATTAACTAGTTAAGACAACCCCTCACAGATTCGCTTCTGGGTCAACTTAACCTACACAGTTTCCATTGAGACTCCTTATCCAGGTGATCTCTACACATCTCACACTATCAGCCAAAACTAACCAACACATGCACACAAGACAGCAATTTTAATATGCTTGTATAACTGAAAGAACACTACTGCTATAAGTATGAACACTGAGAATAAACAAGGGGAAGAAACACACCTTAATTGATATGCTCCATTAGGGTCCTTGCCAGAACACACACCTAAATTTGCCTGCCTCTAAATTGAGGATTCTATAAGCTGAGATGGAAAAGGTTATGTTCCCCAGGAAAGAACACTCCAATTGGTTGTCCAGTGCCAAACGATCAGCTCTTAAAACACGCATACAAGTAACATTATATGAACATAAGTTATAATTAGGAATATATATATATTTATACATACATGCATGCAATAACAATTAGTATGAACTATAGAGGCCATGGATTTGAAGGAGGGCAGGGAGGAATAGATGGGAGGGTTTACAGGGATGACAGGGAAAGGAGAAAATTTTTAACTGAATTAGAATCTCAAAACAAAAGCAAACATGAAAAACCAAACCTGTTTCTCACCATGCTGTCTCCCTGAAGTGGCATTTTCTCTGCTTTTCATCTACACTTATGTAGACAGGTGTGATATGATTGATGTCCCAGACCTTAGCAAAGCTGGAAGGATAGATGAGAAAGGGTATTGGGTAATCCTGTGGTGTTTTAAGGTTCTCCAGAACTCTCAGCTCAGCCTCTACCACAGCCCTAGCCTCATCCCTGAAGTCCTTCTAATCTCCCTTGCCACTGGTTTGAGATGCTTTTCTTTTTCTATCCTGCTATTTCTCCCAGTTCTTGTCCCAGACTTGGCAAATAATCCACTGGTGTCTGAAAAATGGGTGACTATTATGGTTTGGATGTGAAGGGTCAGCCATACACTTATGTGCTGATCACTTGGCTTCCAACTGGTGACACTGCTTGTGAAGGTCACGAAGGATTGGTAGAGGAGGTATGTCACTAGGGGCTGTCCTTAAGGATTCTTCGGCTGGCTGTGTGTCCTATCTGCTTCTGTTTCCTGACTGTGGTTGGTTACAATGCAACACTTCATGACTCAACTGCCCTGTCTGCCCCACCACAGTGAATCCTTTATCAGCACGTACTACAGGTTAGACTATGCCCTTCTTCCCTTACGCTGCTTTTGTCAGGGACTTTGTAATACCAGCAAGATATTTTATCTTTAAATGTGTATGTATGTATGTATGTATGTATGTATGTATGTGTATGTATGTTTGTGTGTGTGTGTCTGTCTTCTGTCTGTCTGTCTCTCCATGATAGCTATGTGCAGATGAATTCAAGTTTCTGCAGATAGCAGATGTGTAAGATCCCCCAGAGCTAGGATTGCACAGGCAGTGAACCCCAGACCTGAAGACCAAACACTGAACTCAGGTTCTCTGCAAGAATAGTACTTGCTCTTAACCATTGAGCCATTTCTTTAGCTTCCCCAGTGATATTTTTTTCAATCTCCATTTTCATCTAGATACTCTTGCACCTTTTGGGTGGTCAGAACCCTTGGATGTGTGTTTCCTGCTGGAGGAGTAAAAGGGAAACAACTGTAGACCACAGAGAGACTCCAGTCATCTCCGAGATTTGTCTGAAACCTTTTCGTTTTAAATTATTTTTCTCTGGCATGGAGATGGGACTCCAGAAAAAGCCATGGGAATGACAGTCCAGCAGCCACTGAAGAACGAAGGAAATTACGACATGGAGAAGTTCAGTAAGCATGTAATGGTTCTTCTTTTGATTTCCATGCTAAATAGAAAGACTGACATGAATGTGGAACTCAAAGCCATTGAGATGGAGGGGCAGCTCCAGGAAAAAGACAGGTGGCACATAAACTGGAATAGGGTAAAGATAAGAGGAGAGTCTGGCAGCCAGGAGATCTGTGTTCTCTCAGCCCGTGCATCTTTAGCCAAGAGAGAAGCTCTCTGAAACTTTGACCATCATTTTAAAATTTTTATTTATTTACTTTACATCCTGATTGTAGTCCACTCCCTCCTCTCCTCCTGGTCTCACCCTCCAGCCCTCTTTCCCTTATCCTTACTCTCCTATTCCTCAGATAAGGGGAGCCCCTCTCCTACCAACTACACCAGCACATCAAGTTGCATCAGGACTGAGCGCATCTTCCTCCCCCATGCCCTGGTGAGGCAGCCCTTCCATGGGGAAGTGATCAAAAAGCAGGCAACAGAGACAGCCCCTTTCCCTTTTCTAGGGGACCCACATGAAGACCAAGCTGCTCATCGGCTACTTATGTGTGAGTCCGTGCATTGTCTTTGGTTGGTGCTTCAGTCTCCACAGCTCCCCGCCCCCCAGGGGGCCTAGGTTAATTGGCTCTGTTGGTCTTCTTGTGGAGCTCCTGTCCTCTTCAGACCCTTCTATTCTTTCCCCAGCTCTTCCAAAAGACTCCCAGTGCTCTGTCCAATGACTGGCTGTGTCAGCATCTGTTTTAATCTACAGGGTAGAGCCTCTTAGAAGACAGCAATGCTAGGCTGACATCACGATGTCTGTCTTGTTGGGTCTTGATTACCTCACTCAGGATGATATTTTCTAGTTCCATGCACTTGCCTGCAAATTTCATGATTTCCTTGTTTTTAATAGCTGAGTAGTACTCCATTGTGTAATGTACTACAGCTTTCTCTATCCATTCTCTATTGACCATCAAGTTTAAGGAGCCTAATGCAATGTTTTTCAGTGAACTTTTCCTGGGGATATTAACAAATGTCTATTCTCCCCAGATAGGGCACCAAGTACAGACCAAAGAAGGAATAGAATTCAACCCAAGTCTAATCTAAGTTAGTGAAACAACAAATTTAATTAAAGATACTCTCTCTCTCTCTCTCTCTCTCTCTCTCTCTCTCCAATCCTTAAATGCCTATAGACTCAAGGAAAGGGGTAGGCCTCGCAAGCCTCTTCTCTCTAACCACCATTAACAGGATCTGGTAGACACCTCTCTCCACAGATGATGGAAAGTTAATAGGCCCAGTTTTGTGCACGTCAGCAGCTAAGAGTTCAAAAGGACAACCACCAATGACATGCCCAGAAGAAAGCTGTTTATACAATTGCCTGAAGTGCTTCTGTGGCATCCTGTGCATTTGGTGATTTGCAGTTGGTACCTCTCTCCCAGAGACACAAGGAATCAAAAACATCAATATACATTCTGCCCTGAGATCCTCACATCTCTGTAGTCTGACACTATTATCCTATGTCCTACACAAAGACACCAAGTCTCAGAAGTTCCCAAACAACCATGGATAGTCTGGTGAATTAGCTAAAAAATAACTACTACTACTACTACTATATAATAATACAATAATGGAAATAATTTAATAAAAATTTAAATGCCTCAATAGGTGATATACTAGAACTTTCTTAGGCCATCAAATAAAACAATATAAAGTACCATTTCACACATAATATCAATTATAAATGACATTGTCAGAGAACATAAAGAATGTACTTGAATATGGTCACAAAGATCACTGAGATTGGGCAAATAGACAAGAAAGAAAAATGAAATGGCTGTCTTCTAGAGCATTCCTTTTTACTGGATGTCCTGTATAATGACTTCAATTTTATCTCCTTTAACTCTAGTTCAGGATATTTTATAAAGTTATATTAACTATTAACAGCCAAAAATAAGTGAGGTATGAAATGGCAGTTGGCCACCACTCAGGGAAGCAGAAGCAGGCAGATCTCTGTGAGTTTAAGGCCAGCCTGGTCTACAAAGTGAGTTCAGGATAGCTAGAGCTACACAGAGGAACCATATCTCAAAAAATAAAACCTAAATAAATAAGTAAATAAGTAGCTGTTGGGGAGTGGAAAGATGGCTCAGTGATAAAGAGTCACTTGCTACATAGTCATGAGGAACATTTTGGATATCCTAGCATGCATACAACGCGCCATGTTTTTAGTACTTCAGCTCCAAAGAGACTTGTGGGGGAGACAGAAGAGTGGCTGTGTTTTAAGAGATTCTAGCATAGCCAAAAAATGCAATGTCTATACCCTCCCTCAAAGGTACAGGTAGAGAGATAGAGGAGGAAACTCCGTGCCCTCCTGTAGTCTCCATGTACCTGTGTATGCACACACACATACACTCAGATACATAAACATACATACACAGGGAAAGAAAAATAAATAAATCTTTAAAAAGCAGTGCTTTGACCAGTTGACATGGTATATTGATTATAGAACTATGCTACCAATCTGCCTATGAAAAGTGCTGGCTTTGTCCCTAAACTCTAATGCAAAATAAACAATGCTTTTGCTGCCTGGTAAAATTAGGGAAGGATCCATATCAGGGTAGAAAGGAGAACTAAAAGAATGAGAGAGTTGAATGTAAACAGAGTACACGATATAGTTGAATGAACACAGCATTATGAAAAACATCACTTTGAATAACGGATACCTTAATGATTTTAAAAGTAAAGAATAAGTGGGATTTTGGCAGAAGAAATGAGGCAGAACTCCAGGTTGGTAGGGTATGAGCTAAAGGAAGGGTATGAGCTAAAATATCAAAGCATAATATTCTGGAAGATTTTATGGAAGCCACAGGTCATATAAAAAATATAAGTCAAAGGCTAAAGGACCATTTGGGTCTCCACATTCAGCTTCTTTACCTTCAGACAAAAGACTGGCCATTTCCCAGGGGCCCTGACAGGTGGCTAAAGATCTTTGAGGGAATCCATGGCTTCCTGGGATCTGTCTGGAAAGGAATTTTACTCCAAGATGCTGCCTCTGTCTGTGCTCCAGCCCCAGTGGTCTGTGGGTGAGAAATCCATTTCTGGCTGCATTTACCAACCAAATGAAATCCTGAGGCTCTGACTTCTGACTACTGGAGGGTTCCAGAGTGTTTCATCCTCAGCTCTCAGACTCATTCATAGTTTCCCTCACCTGTTGATCACTTCTTTGTTCCTTTACCTCATTATTCACTCTCTGCCATGCTTCATCTGATGCTTACCTGCATATTGAGAATTCACATTTAATGAAATTTAGCCCTGCCTGCTGTGTTCCCTTCTTATTATATCAGAGGCTATCATATAATGTGATAGGTGCTGCTAGGTGTGCCTGAAAACAGCATTGTCACAGGGAATAGGAAACTTTAGCCACATTCAGGTATGTGATATGGCTGGTACGTTTCTTAAACTTTTAAAAAACAGAAAGTAAGTGTGAAAGAGACATGCTCAGAACACTTGAATTTGGTCTTTAATATGCAAAGAACAGAAAGGAGAAGTCATCCTAGGATAGAAAAATCAACAAATTTTTAGATATAAGGCTTACATTATATTTTTATCAAGGGGCTAGAGACCAAGATTGCAGGCTCACTCTGCTAGGCGAATGCTCTATCACTGAGCCACAACTCTTCACCCCATACGTCTATCCCATACTCACACATAAACCTCATACTCCAGTCTCTGCTTGATAGTTTGTTCACCTATGTGACAGAAATGTTAAGAATATGCAACCAAGTTTCTTTATGCTGCTGTAATAAAACATCATGACAAAAACTTAGGGGAGAAAGGGTTTATGTTAGCTAGCAGTTCCCGGTTGTAGTCCATTATCGCAGAAAGCTGCATCAGGAACTTTGAGACAGATGGTCCCTCACACCAACAGTCAAGAGAAATGAGAGATGAATATGTGCATGCTCACTTGTTTGAACTCAGCTGGATTTTTCTGCTTTCACATAATTAAGGATATCCTCCCTAGGGGATGGTGCCCCCCTTCCTCCAGTGCACTGAGTCTTCCCACCTCAGTTAACTTAATAAGACAACTTCCCATAGACATGCCCACCAGCCAATTCAATGCAGACAACATCTCACTGTGACCTTCTTCCCAGGTGATTCTAGGATGTATTTGGTTGGCAGTTAAAGCTCAAACTTCACAGTACAGGAAAGTGGAGCTGTCTTGCCTGTCTGAGGTTTGTGGTATGGTGAGTGTGGATACTGATATTGAATCATGTTAATAAAGGACATGATATCCTGACATGATATGGTGAGTCAGAAATGCAGTGAGGCTCTTGGAACACAGGACAGGGTGAAATCAAATGAAAGGGAGAAATCAAATCAGTTAACAGGAGAAGCTTAAGAGCAGGCAGAGATCTGGGGACTAGTTCTTAAAGTCATGAGAAATCAGATGGACAATAGGGAAAGAAAGAAGTATGCTTAGTTGTATATATTTATTTTAACTATCTCATTTTGTAACCATTGTGGAATCTGAGTTTATGTAGAAAATCCTAGAACCAAGGGAATAATTATCAAGTTCTTCTTGGAATTCTAATGGGAGATACAAACAGTCTAATTCAGGAAAAGAAAGGCAGGTGAAAGAAGTCATAAGACTTGTTGAGCTCTTGTATATATCTATGGCAGTACTATCTCAAGGAGTATTTGGAAAAGGGCTTGTATGAACTGCTTTTCCCAAGAACCATGCAATCTGGCCCAGGAAAGTGCACCCGAGCCTACCCCATCTGAAATATATATATAATGCCTGGTGTCCATTTCTGTGGGGAAGATGGAGAACAGAACAGAGTCTGCGACTTCCTGCCTAGAGCTGAGAATGTGTTCTGCTGGTTTTCAGACTTGTGTGCAGCACCTTCCAAGGAAGTGTTAAGATGGTGGTTCCCAGGCTGTATTTCCAGGGTTCCTGATGTCTTTTGGTCAGGGTATGCATGGCACACCCTATTCCAACACATTTATCTCGGGCAATTTCAGAATAAGAGGTCATTTGAAGACAACTCCTGCTGAGGGCATTGACTTGCCCAACTTCTCCCCTTGTCTACTTCCTCTGTCTCTGGCCCCTGTGATTCGTGGCTGATAATGCAAAGAGTAGAGATGAAGGAAGAAGGGCTTAAATGCTGAACACTTTGAAAACAGCACCTTTAATCACCGCATAGTATTCTACACACTGCAGGATTTAAACTTATTTGTTATACAAAAGTCCACAAGGAAAATGCAATGTTATAAAATTCCAACTAGGAGCCCCATGCGTGAAAAATTATTGAATTAAATTATTGATGAGTAGCACTGGGAAGATTCCTACAGAATGTTATTAGAAGAGAGTTTTGTCTCTAAGCAGCTGTGCTCAGGTACCTACCCTAGCTCCACACCATGCAAAATAGACACTAACTAAAATCATAGGTTGTACTGCTCTGGCAGTAGCTTAGCTTAGTAGTATCTTTTTAGCATCTTCAAAACTACCACTATAATGTATAATTGTTCATATATAGTACACATAAGCATGAGATACAATACTAATTTAAATTCATACAAGGATGTGGTAGGCTTACAAAACAGATATTATGGCCACCTGTCTGTTATCAAAGGCTTGATTTGTTCTTTGTCATCCTTGAAAGTGGACGGAAATTTAGCTCTCACATTCTTGCTTTTCTTTACTTTTATCCATGCACACCTCCTCAACATTTCATAATCACATGCATATCTTGCTTGATGAGGTAAATCAGAAAATGTTTATTGGAATGATATATCCCTTCCATTTCCTTTCTCCACAGTGTCTGGAAAGCTACAGAAATCTGTTGTTCAATTAACTGCAGGTCACATAGCTATCAGCCTCTTCTGGTTGTCCCCTTGCTGTCAGCTCAGTGAGTGTGCTAGAAGCAGAGGTCTCTGGCTCAGATGAGGACTGCTGGAAAGAGTCCCAAATGAGTGATGTGTGGCCAGGTCCCAGCAGACATTGATCTTGGGTGACTCATCACTTGCTTGGACAGGCACATGAGGCTTAGAGAGAAACAAAGATGGATGAATAAATTGGGTTGCCAGCAAATTCCAGTTCCATCAGAAAAGTAGCAAATATCCAAGGTTAGTCTTGAGGAAAATGAACCAAGTCATCATGTGTCCTAGATTCAATGTCCATCTCTATGGTCCTGGGAAACATGAGTCAACTGCTGGAAGCCTGAGCATTCAAGTTAACCCTTTTACAACATCAGAGGAGCTCATTAGGAGCTCATTCATCTGACTGTACATTCATTTACTGTTATCAGCTGTCTCTCAGTGTTCTGTAAAGGAAATAACCTGTCTTTGGCATCATTCACAATTCAAGAAGGTGCTAAAATTTTATTCTATAAAGAGTGGGGGCAGAGGCTGAGACCTGCAAGCTTTAAAGCCATTAACTCTCTAGTCTACCTCATCCTGTGTATTCCCAGGGCAAAAAAATCTATACACAGCCTACACACAGGGAGGCATGGCTGTGTGCCCACAAAACTCCACACTTAACTGGTGTCTGATGACCCTACACAACACCACCCTGGCCTGTACAAAGAAGAATTTTCAAAATCACAGGTTGGATTTGTTACTTTATAACATTTGAGGCCTGAATGTAGGACAGGTATTACTTGGGAATGTGGCTGAGTGGATTAACATGGAAAACAAGTAGGGCTGAGGTTTAACCCCAGGGCAGCCTCTGTAAAAGGATGGATGAATAAAGATCACTTCCTATATCTTTACTCCCACATACCAACTTCCGCTTCCTTTCTCGGGAGTCAGAGGCTACAAGAATGCATGTATTCACTGGTACTAGCCCCTCTTACAGGGTGCTGAGCTGAGAAAAGTTGAGTGGTCATCAGACAGAGCAATCATTGAGATATAAATTAGAAGTTTTAAGGGCTTTACTGGCAGCTTACATGTTCCCTGGGTTCCACGGATACTGATGAGTCCATTTCTCAGGAAAACATCTTGTCTGTTGATGGCAATGGGCAAGGCTCTTCAATGGGTCGAGGGACTTAGAAAGGTTATTACACATTGACCAGAAATGAACCTCACTTTCACAGGTTTACCAGGGAGGTGGATAATCAACACCCTTTTGTAATCACAGCAACTAATTTATTTGAAAAGAGCCCTGCTAACTGTCAAACAATCCTTCCTGCTCTCTAAAGAAGCTTCTCAATGCCTGTCCCTCGAGTGGCTGCCTGGCAACCACCCAGCCAAGCTGTGCATCAGGCACATATCACCTTCTCTATCTGCTGCTCTCTGCTTCCTGGAGTAGGTACATATAAATGAAAGGCAAACTGCCCCTCAGTATGCTTACAGATTTATCAACAAGAGCATCATTAAGCGCCATGCTCACGTCTCTGGAAACACAGAATTATGGGCAAAGCACTCACCAAGAGAATGACATGCACCATAGCTCATAGTGTCCAGCTGAAAGTTGCATATGTTTCTTATGAATCTAATTCGTTTTGATAGGCCATCAGGAAAATCTAGAGGATGGAGAAGAAACTTCATGGATAGCACTAGAGGCTCAGGGCTGAAGAGATGGCTTAGTGGTTAAAAGACCTTGCTCCATAATCATGAAGACCAGGGTTCAGATTCCAGAACCTACACAAAAAAATCCAGGTGAAGACGACCTTGCAAACATGGGCAACACTAGGAGGATTCTTGGACTTTGCTGGCTTTCAATGTGGTCAAGGTGCAAACCCTATTTTTAGAGAGAAACTGCTTCAAAAGCAGAGAGTGTGAGGAGGGCACTTGATGCCCTTTCTGGCACACACACGCACATAGACAGTTGTAAGAAGCACAATAAAGAAATTATATATTTCTTTTCTTTTTTTTTTTTTTAAAGAGCTTGAGGCTCACTTTACATCCTGAAGGCAAGGGGGGAAGAAAGTTGCCTCAGTGGCATGGAGCACTTGGTGCTTCTGCGGAGGACCCAGATTCAATTCCAAGAACTCACACAGTGGCCTACAACCACCCTTAAATACAGCTGTAAGGAACTGAGAACTCTCTTCTTGCTCCTCTGGCACAAACATGAGCACACTGCACCAACAAAGCTGCATGATACACACATACACATAGAGTGACGAGGTATGAAAATATAATAAACATACAAAACATTGAAAATGTATGGAAACAAAATATGGGGTGTGTAAAAAAGAGAGCACGTTGAGGGTATCTACGGGGGTGTCAAATGGGGAAATTTATGGGAAAGGCATGTCAGTTCAGTTTTGCTGTGTGACTTCGCCTTGGGGAGATGTGAGCGAACTTCACAGGAGCTCGAAGACTCAGCTCGCATAGCTTTTTCTTGTAAACTGAAGCATTATTATAACTGCTGCCCCTGCCCCCACTGAGGGGGAAGTGGAGAGAAGCTCATAAGACTGAAAAAAATAATGAACTAATAAAGATACAACATAGAAGGTTCAGGAAACTCAGAAGTTTACAAGATTCATACCCGCCTCCACCTGCATGTATAAAACCAGTAAGCAGTTGCTGGACACTCGTTTTAAAGATGTCTGCATGACTTGTCGTCTGCAGCAACCTCCAGTCCATACCTACATTGGAGGGGCTGCGTTGGTGGTACAGCTGCCTTTGAGTCACTCACATTCCTGGGAGTCCCTCCAGTAAACTTATCAGTTCAGTGAGTTAGGCTTAGGTGGAGTAATTTCTTTGGTTTGCATTTCAAGCCCAATCCATGTGGGATGTTGATGTCCTCCTAGGAAAAGTCCCACAATAGGTCATATTGAGAAGCGTGTCCGGGTATACATAAATGCTTGCAGATTCTGTCCCTACAGTGGCAAAGAAGGAGAAAAGTGAGTGAAGCGAGAAGAAAGAACAGGGCCAGAGGGAAGAAGAAGAGGGAAAGTGAGAAAGCCTTGCTAAAAGGAGGCTAGCTGGCATTCAGTCTAAGGATATTGTGTGTCTCGAGAGTAAGAGCTCCAGGCTGTTCTTCTTCTCAGTCCTCAAATCTAAGCCGTCCTGTGAAATAGTCCAAGAATAACTCAGGTTGTACAATCACCTTGGAAAGCAAAAGGAGTGAAAACAAAATAAAACAAAACAAAACAAAACAAAACAAAAAAAACAGAAGGGCTTTTTAGGGCTTCCTAGGAGGTACTCTAGATCACTTGACAATTTTGAGGAAGGGGCACCTTAGATGGACCCAGAGGGAGACATGTGAGAAGTAACTCTAGTTGCAGCCATGTTTTAAGGTTGTAAGATCATTTGTAGCTGTGATGTTGACCACAGAAGGGGAGAAGGGAAAGAGAGAGGGAGGGGGTATGTTACTGTATGTTTGTTGCTGTAACAAAATCACCATAAATTTGGTTTCCTATAAACAACAAAAAATTGTCGGTAGGTAAAGGCCAAATGTTACAGGCTTGGTCCCCAGGCTGGTGCTGCAGGTGGCCAAGGGGTGAAGTCTAATGAAGTGATACCTGATGGGAGGTCCTTAAGTTGTTGGGGGTGTACCCTTGAAGGATATTATGGGATGCCTGTCTTTTGTTATTTGCTTTCTGGCTCGCAAGACAGGCAGTTTTCATCGTCCTTCCTATACTCCCATTCTGTCATGCTTGCCTTACCAAATACCAAAGCCTCTGACCTTGGACTGGAGCTCAAGCAAGCCAGTTTTCTTTGTGAAATCATTGTCTCAGGTGTTACAATATCTTCGGCTGACTAACCCCGTCTCTTTATACACCCCACATTTTAATACCATACATAGCACTGGGGTGGGGTTTCAGCATGCAGGTTTATGGCAGAGAAAGCACTCAGAGCACTGCCCAGCCACGGTTTGTCTTTTTTTGCTGAAAGCTGAGACACAACTATGCAATATTCCCTGCGAAAAGGCGCACTCTATCTTCTATTCTTTCTGTGACACATCGTCGGCTGACCTTTCTCTGAGGTGGTTTGATGCTTTAATAGCTTTGCTGTTGCACGTCTTCCCAGCCTACTGCTTCCCTTTTGCCCCTTGAGCTTCTCGGGCTTCACACTTGTCAGGTAAACTTGCACACATGCCTGGGTGAAGGTTGTAATCTATAAACCTGTCAGATGGGAAATCAGTTCACAGCTATATTTGTGTGTGTGTGTGTGTGTGTGTGTGTGTGTGTGTGTGTATGTGTGTGTGTGTGTGTCTTCTAAATTCAAAGCAAAAAGAGGATGAAGGCTTGACAAACAAGTCAGAGGAAAATGGGATAATTTTGATGGGAGAACGAGTCCCTTGTATTTTCTGCCTAGTATTCCCCCCTAGAATGATATCTTTCTCTCCCCTTTCTCTGGCGATCCTTTTGTTTCTGTTTCTATTGTATCCACAATATAAAGAAATGTATTATTTATTCTAATTATTAATGAAACACTGTGTGCTCCTTTTAAAAATGTTTTCAGAAAGTAAAGCGAATATGTTTTATAAATGCTCTCTCTGTTTTGCATGCATGCTTTACTCTCCATCTCTTTGTGTGTGCATGTTTGTGCATGCACGTGCACCTGTGAATTCAGAGGCCAAAACGTGATTTTTGTTGTTCTCCTCAGTCACTACTCATATCACCTTTAAAGACAGGGTCTCTCATTAACCTTAGAGTTTGCTATCTTCTGTGTCCCTCTCCCTAGAAGTAGGATGACAGATACCTGGTGCACAAGGAGCACTTTACCCACTGAGCTACCTTGCCAGCCCTGGGTGGGTGCCTTGAGTAGTATTATATCTGCACTGCCCCTCACACTAACATTTTCGTCTACTAGGTGCATGTGTGTGTGATAAATCGAAAGCTCCATTTGCAATTAAATGGTTTCGCAACACTGCTCTGGACATGCTTGGCCATCCAGATGAAATCACAGTGCCTTTCATTCCCATCTCTTAGTGGATATTTGGGCTGATTCAAATTCTTCAGCACTCTAGAGTCAGGGAAGAAAGTGTCTTTTTATGCTCACTTTTACAACCATAGCTAGCAATTTCCTCAAGACAAGGAATTGAAGTGGCTAGGATGAACAGTATCATTTTTAATGATATGAGATATATATTTCACTTGACTGTGGTATCATTTTTTTTTATTTCTAGTAGTATATCGGCGTGTGTCCTGGTTAGCATTAATTGACAGCTTGATACAACCTGGAGTCACTGGAAAGAAAGCCTCAGTTGAGAAATTACCCAGATAAGGTTGGCCTATGGAAAATGATTGTCTTGATTGTTATTTGATGTAGGAGGGTTCAACCCACTGTGGGAAGCATTATTCCCTAGGCAGATGGTCCTGGTCTGCCTATAAGAGCTAGCTGAGCATAAGCCTGAGAGTGAGGCAGAAAGCAGCAGCAACCATGGCTCCTCTGCATTTCCTTGGCTGTGGGTGAGTTCTCTGGCCAGAGGTAAGGCTGCACAGAAGAGCAAGCTGGCCTGCCTTCTGTTTCCTTTATTTTCTGTCCTAACTTCAGTGATAGACTGTGACCTTTTCCTTCCTCAAGCTGCTTTGGTTCAGAGTGTGCTATTACAGTATAGGAGGAAGGCTAGGGAAGAACTTAGGCCCTATCTCTCCGCCAGAGCAATGCCTACAATAAGCATTATTTAATATTGAACTACCTGAGAGGGAGAAAGTTGCCTTTCTAATTTCTATAGAATGTATGAGCTGTTTCCTCTCATGTTGGTATTTATATACATTCTGCTTCTCATTGATATGCAAAGAGCTTAGAAAACATTTGTCTTCCCTATTAGGTTATAAATTACTCCGGATATTTTCACTGATAACATCCATCTCTTTCATATGCTCTAATATCTTTCTCTTATCTTATTTCATTTTCACCCTCCAAACACTTAAAAGAATCATGAAAGCTTTATAAATATATGCTTTTCATCTCCAACGCTGCAAAGTTACCGATACACAACTCTATTAATATTTTATTATTGCGAGCAAAAGCCTCTCTATACCTTGCTAATAAATCATATCTTTAACAAACAGGCGCAGCCAAGGTCTAGAACTTTCTGGTGTAGTGTGGTGGTCACTGCTCACATGCCCACTGACCATTTGGGTGGTGGCAGACCTGAACTGAGATGTGTCAGCAGTATAAAGTAGATGTTGATATTCCCCGAGCTGGAGAAGCAGAAGACAGGCAGATCCCTGAGGCTCACTGGACAGCCAGCCTGAGAGAGCTTGTTTCAAGATCAAGGTGGACAGCTTCTCGGAAAAGACTCCAGAGTTTGTCCTCTGACCTCCACACACATAGGTACACATATATGTGCAATGAACCCCCAAACACAGGCAGGAAGACAAAAGAAGGCAAAATCCTTCACAGATAGTCCTGATATTCATAGCATTCTGAAAGGGTGCCAATTAATTTCTATTTTTTTTTTTTTGTAATGTGGTTACTTGAAAATGTGGTTTCCCATGTGGCTTGAGTACATGGGTATGTGATACCCATGTCATTTCTGTTGGACAGAACTTCCCAAGACAGGCTTACATTATAAATATTAAGGTACAAAGAGGCCAGCCTGGCATGCCCTTATGGATTATCTCTGCGTTAGAATTTCTTCATTCTTTTGCAGAGAGAAAGAACAGAGCTGCCCCAAGTCCATTGTCCCCGTGTCTGCTATTTGCCTTTCATCTGCTGGAGCCTTGATAAAAGGAAGCAGCTCCAACCGGAACAGCCTATAGCCCCTTTAGAAGGAAGCTTAAATGAGAGAGGAACAGAAATTTTGAAACAGTTTTGATTTTAAACAACTGCTCATGACACCAGCAAGCCACTGTCACTTTGTGGTCTACCAGTGGGGTTGAGTCAGATGATGAATCACTGGTTTCTTCCAAACTTGAGGCTCTGCAAAACTACAAGGTAGGCAGAGAATTTATAAAGAGGGATTGGTCTATGCTTCAAGGAGGGAGCTTCTTTCCATGAGTCAGAAAATAGAGGGGCTGTCCACAGTGGTGTTGGATTATCATCTCATGTAATAGTGTGTCTTTGGTGAAAATGTAGGCTTTTCTCAGTAAAAGGCAGTCAGGGAGACTCTCCACTGACTTCTACCTGTTGTTGAGAGATTTAGGATAATGAAAAGAAAATTCCTAGACCCTGGCAGAAATTTACTTTCAGAATAAAATCTCAAATTCACATCATTTTGTTGATGCAAAACTCTTCATCATTCTGCTTTCTTCTCATCACATTTCAGACTGATATTCTTTAGTGCTCTTTCTTCTACAGTTTTCAATTCCAAGTCCTCCTGCTTGAATCTGGACAAAGCCAGTTTTGCATTAGACATTTGATCAGGAGTTTTGTTTCTTATCTAAGCCTAGTTCTTCTCCCGAGTGCACAACATGTTCATTTCATGCTGTCATTTCTCCCGTGTCAATGTGCTCACTTGGTAGTGGGAAAGAGAAAACTCTACCTTAGCTACATCTGAGTAAGAGATTCCCAAATCCAGGTTTATTACGGAGACAGTAAGATCCTAACAGCTTACACGTTGTTTTCTCCAAAGGTAGAAAATCTGTAGCTGTCCACAGAATATTGCTGAAATGTAGGAAAACAGAAATTTAGATAAATTTATCTAAATTCAGTCTTTCTAGACAAGATCGTGTGTGTGTGTGTGTGTGTGTGTGTGTGTGTGTGTGTGTGTGTGTTTGTGTGTGTTGGTTTGAATTAAAATGGTCCCCATAGGGAGTGACACTGTTAGGAGGTGTGGCCTTGTTGGAGGAAGTGTGTCATTGGGGGTGGGGTTTGAGATTTTAGAAGCTCGAGCCAGCCCCAGTGGTTCACTCTCTCTTCCTGATGCCTGCAGATTCAGATGTAGAGCTCTCAGCTTCTTCTTTAGCACCATGTCTGCCTTCATGCCACCATACTTCTTACCATCATGATAACAGACTAAACCTCTGAACCTGCAAGACAGCCCCAATTAAATATTTTCTTTTTTAAGAGTAACCATGATTATGGCATCTATTCACAGCAATAAAAACGCTAAGCTTCTACGTATCTATCTGTGTGTGTGTTTGTGTGTGTGTTGTGTTGTGTATTTGCATGCAAAGGGTGTGTGTGAAAGAGAGGAGAGACAGAGAGAGACTCAGACACACACACACACACACACACAGAGAGAGAGAGAGAGAGAGAGAGAGAGAGAGAGAGAGAGAGAGGAGAGGGAGTTCAATGAAAGAAAGTTCCAGTGTGGGATCTCCCTCCAGTGATGTTGTATTGGTTCTCCCTTTATCTATTAAAAAACTTATGAAAGCCATATGAGTCTTCTGTGTGTAACCTTTCTCTACTTGCGGACACATACACACATATGTAAAGAATCTAATGCCAAGCCCCTCACAGTGAAGTTACTGATACCACAATAAGAGAATTAGAATCTTGAGGAAAGGTATGAATACAGGGCTCCGTTTGGTCTTAGATATCACCTTTGTAGAGGCTTTTGCTAACCATGAATTGTCCTGGTAGGGGTGATAAATGGCTGCCTGAGATAGAAGGAGAACCCAAAGGATGCAAAGATGAAGAATGATAATGGTTGAGTCTCTTCATAACTGCTAATGTTAGTCCTCTAAAGAGTTGTGAATTTTAGTTGGAGGGCAACAGCGGGTTCATCTGGCCCTGTCCCTTTGGTATTTAGGAAGAATTTGTTTGCCTTGGATTCTAAGTCTGGCAACAGTTAGTCTTGGGTTAGATGAGAAATATTCTGGCAAATGGAAATGATTTTGTTCTCTTCTCGATTTGGATTTTCAATGAATTTTGGCAACAGGAGGCTCAGCAGCTCTGAATTTGAGAAAAAAAAATCTTAATTTCTTTTCTGTAAACAGCTATTTCTTGTAACAAGTCTGCGTCCTTCCCTGGAAACAGAGCCCTGGAGTTCGCAAGCTCAGCAATTCCATGTCTAAAAATTTCTCAAAACGGTCTTCTTGTCTATGTCTTCTTTTCCCCCCACCCCCTGCTTCTTGAATACCCTTCTCATTCCTCACCTGAGAGAAAAATTTCTCTGGCCATGAAGCCTTCCCTTAGTCATGATCTTGGAGAAGCTGTAATCTCATAGTTGACAACATTTTAATGAGCCCTCAGGTACAGAGAAGGTCAAAAGAAGATTGATAGTTTATGCTTTAACGTTTCATATGCCTCGTGTACAAGAAGCTACAAAGATCCTGGATTTGAGGGGTGGAAGGCTGTGGTGGAATCCTCAGGTGAGCCAGCTTCTGCATCACTACTCTTTCCTGGCTTCCTTCCCCATTTGCAAAATCAAGTACTTACCTTCTCTTTAATGTCCCTTAATGTGGATAATACATTTAAAACTTTAAAATAAAGTAGGAGCAGTGCTGATCTGTGGGACCAGTTGGTGACATGATCATTTTATAGGTAAGGAAACTGACATTTAAGTGCTAGCTTCAAAATTACATGTCAGGGAAAGTAAACTAGGGTGTAGCATTAAGGCAGCCGGGGTCCAGAGCTGAACTCCAGAAAACTGACTCTTTTTTAAAATGTATTTTTTTAATTAATTACAGTTTACTCATTTTGTATCCCAACTGTAGTCCCCTCTCTCATCTACTCCCTCCCTCCCTCTTCTCCACTCATGCCCCTCCCCCAGTCCACCAATAGGGGAGGTCCTCCTCTGGAATACTACTCAGCAATTAAAAACAAAGAAATCATGAAATTTGCATGCAAATGGTGGGAACTAGAAAATATCATCCAGAGTGAGGTATCCCAGAAGCAGAAAGATAACTGACTCTTAAATACTTTGCTGGGTTGCATATTAAGATTATCAAAAGTCACTGTAGAGATAAATACATTCAAGTTAGAAATGCTGTCTATGTTTGTCTATGATACAAATTAGGAAGGCTTGATATACAGAGAGCACACCCAGATCTCACGTTGAGTGATCTGAGTGAGACAGATATCAGGAATAAAGGTAATGGTTTTGGGGACATGGCTGGCTTGGAAGGCCTGAAGAAAGATGCAGTTAAATAGGTAATGAGATTGACTTGTGGGCAGGTTTAGATGTCACCTGAGTAGGTAGAATACCTTATATCTTAGAACACCTTAAGAATTCAATAGCGTTCTGAAACAGGGTCTTTTATGTATCCCATACTGGCTTTGAACTCACTCTGTAGCCAAAATCAGAATCAAATTCGCAGTGATCCTCCTCTCTCAGCCTGCAGAGTGCTGGAATTAGAGAGTGCCATCATGTCTGCCTCAGTATGCATTGATTATATAATGTCTTTAAATGAACTTGTTCACCACCCCAACCCACCCTCCTACTCTCTGAGGCAATGGGCAAAAAGAGACTTTGTAGATGGTGGTTCTTATATCATTCAGGGGCAGAGTAGAGGGCAGAGGAGAGGCAGGACCAGCTCTCCCTTCTTCTGGCCTTGGGGCCAGCTTGCATGCACCCTTTCAACCAGTCCAGCACTACTGTACTTCCCAGGTGAGGTACAGGACAACAACAGGATATCTGAGCGGAGTCCTGGTGAGGATCCAGTACTGAGAGTGCAGCAGAAGTTAGAGGCCTCAAACCAGGCCAATGACTCATTGCAATAAACATTTGCAACTGAAGATGTGTGGACAGAGGGCATTTGAATTGTTAGTTGGTCCCACTTGGTGACAGTGGTTTTTTTTTGGGGGGGGGGATGGGGGTGGGGAAGGATTTACAGCCTTGTTGGGGAAAGAATGCCACTGGTATTTTTTTTAATTTTATTTATATATTTATTTATTATAATTTATTCACTTTGTATCTCTACTGTAGCCCCCTCTCTTGTCTCCTCCCAGTCCCACCCATCCTCAGTCTTCTCCCCCAATGCCCTTTCCCTAGTCCATTGATAGGGGAGGACCTCCTTCCCTTCTATCCGACCCTAGCTTATCAGGTCTCATCAAGGCTTGCTGCATCATCTTCCTCTGTGCCTGGCAAGGCTGTACCCCCCCCAGGGGGAGGTGATGAAAGAGCCAGCCACTGAGTTCCTGTCAGAGACAGTCCCTGTACCCCTTACTAGGTTACCCACTTGGAAACTGAGCAGCCTATGGGCTTCCTTTGAACAGGGGTCTAGGTCCTCTCCATGCATGGCCCTTGGTTGGAGTATCTGTCTCTGCAGGGCTCCCTGGGCCCAGGTATTTTGGCTCTGTTGTTCTCCTTGTGGAGTTCCTGTCCCCTCCAGGTCTTTCTATCTCCCCCTTCTTCCATAAGGTTTCCAACACCCTGCCCAAAGTTTGGCTATGAGTCTCAGTATCCCCTTCGATACCCTCAGAGTCCTCTGTGGAAGGCTCTTGTCCTGAGCGTTTAGCTTGGTCCTATTTCTAGTTTGCTCTCTCTGTTTTGTGCTAAGTTAAAGGTGGGATTTCTGTTTCCTTCTCCTGCCTTTAGTCATGGTATTTTTATCACAGCAACAGAAAAACAACCAACACAACAATGGAGTCTTTCTTGGGCAGAGTAATAAGACAAGGTACCAGTACTGCTCTGGCCTCTGCACAAGTGTTATGCCCCTGCAGACACATGTGTACATATACCGCACATATGCATGCACACACGCACAGGCACAGACACACACAGAGACAGCATCTCTTCGTGTGGCCTAGGCTGGTCTTAATCTCATGATCATCCCTCCTCAGCAGCCTGTTAAGTGTGATTCCACACACCCCAAATTCACTATTTAATTTTTCCTTAGGATATTTTATTGCCTTCTTTTTTTTGTTTTTGTTTTATTAATTACACTTTATTCATTTTGTATCCCCCCATGAGCCCCTCCCCCCTCCCCTGCCGATCCCACCCTCCCTCCCCTTTCTGCATGCATGCCACTCCCCAAGTCCACTGATAGGGGAGGTCCTCCTCTCCTTCTTTCTGATCTTAGTCTATCAGTTCTCATCAAAAGTGGCTGCATTGTCCTCTACTGTGGCCTGGTAAGGCTGCTCCCCCCTCAGGGGGAAGTGATCAACAAGCAGGCCAATCAGATTATGTCAGAGGCAGTCCCTCTTCCCATTACTATGGAACCCACTTGGACACTGAACTGCCATGGGCTACACCTGTGCAGGGGTTCCAGGTCATCTCCACAAATAGTCCTTGGTTGGAGTATGAGTCTCTGGGAAGTTCCCTGTGTTCAAATTATCTTGTTCTGTTGCTCTGTATGTGGAGTTCCCGTTCCCTCCAGCTCTTACTATTTCCCACTTCTTACATAAAATTCCATTCACTCTGCCCATCAGTTGGCCATCAGGCTCAGCATCTGCTTTGACAGTCTATACTGCAGAAGCTTTCAGAGGCCCTCTGTGGCAGGTTTCAAGGTTGTTTCCTGTTTTCTTCTGGCTTTCAGAGGCCCTCTGTAGCGGGTTCCGAGGTTGTTTCCTATTTTCGTTTTCTTCTGATGTCCATCCTCTTTGCCTTTCAGGATGGGGATTGAACATTGTAGTTAGGGTCCTCTCTTTTGCTTAGTTTGTTTAGATGTACAGCTTTTAGTGGGTTTATTCTATATTGTATGTTTATATGAGTGAGTATATACCGTGAGTGTCTTTTTGCTTCTGGGTCAACTCACTCAGGATGATCCTTTCCAGGTCCCACCATTTACCTGCAAATTTCATGATTTCCTTATTTTTCATTGCTGAGTAATACTCCATTGTATAGATGTACCACAGTTTCTGCATCCATTCTTCAGTTGAGGGGCATCTGGGTTGTTTCCAGCTTCTGGCTATTACAAATAAAGCTGCTACAAACATGGTTGAGCAAATGTCCTTTTTGTGTACTTGCGCCTCTTTTGGGTATATGCCTAGGAGTGGTATGGCTGGATCTTGAGGAAGCACTATTCCTAGTTGTCTGAGAAAGCGCCAGATTGATTTCCAGAGTGGTTGTACCAGTTTACATTCCCACCAGCAGTGGAGAAGGGTTCCCCTTTCTCCACAACCTCTCCAGCATGTGTTGTCCCTTGAGATTTTCATCTTGGCCATTCTGATGGGTGTAAGGTGAAATCTCAGGGTTGTTTTGATTTGCATTTCCCTATTGCCTTCTTTTATTTTAATTTTTAAAGTGGTCTCAAGCAGACCACTGCACTAGAGTTGTTGTTTTGTTATGATTAATTTTATTTTTTTCTTTATTAATTACACTTTATTCACTTTGTATCCCCCCTGTGGTTCACTCCCTCCTCCTGCCCCAATCCCTCCCTTCCTCCACCCTCTGCATACATGTCCCTCCCCAAGTCCACTGATAGGGGAGGATTTCTTTTCCTTCCTTCTGATCCTAATCAATTAGGTCTCATCAGGAGTGGCTGCATTGTTTCTTCTATGGCCTGGTAATGGTGCTTCCCCCTCAGGGAGAGGTAATTAAAGAGCAGGACAATCAGTCCATGTCAGAGACAGTCCCTGTTCCTATTACAATGGAACCCACTTGGATACTGAACTGCCATGGGCTACATCTGTGTAGGGGTCTTAGGTTATCTCCATGCATAGTCCTTGGTTGGAATATCAGTCTTAGGAAAGACCCTTGTGCTCAGATTTTTTGGTTCTGTTGCTCTCCTTGTGGAGTTCCTGTCCTCTCCAGATCTTACTGTTTCCCGCTTCTTTCCTAAGATTCCCTGCACTCTGTCCAAAGGTTGCCCATAAGTCTCAGCATCTACATTGGTAGTATGCAGGGCAGAGCTTTTCAGAGGTCCTCTGTCAGGCTCCTGACTTGTTCCCTCTTTTCTCCTTCTTCTGATATCCAGCCTCTTTGCCTTTCTGGATAGGAATTGAGAATTTTAGCAAGAGTCTTCCCTCTTGATTAGTTTCTTTAGGTGTACAGATTTTAGTAGGTTTATCCTATATTATATGTCTATATGAGTGAGTATATACTGTGTGCATCTTTCTGCTTCTGGGATAGCTCACTCAGGGTGATCTTTTCCAGATCCCACCATTTACCTACAAATTTCATGATTTCCTTCTTTTTTATTGCTGAGTAATATTCCATTGTGTAGATATACCACAATTTGTGCATCCATTCATCCACTGCGGGGGCATCTGGGCTGTTTCCAGCTTCTGGCTATTACAAAGAAGGCTGCTACAAACATGGTTGAGCAAATGTCCTTATTGTGTATTTGAGAATCTTTTGGATATACGCCTAGAGTTGTTTTTAAGAGATGAAGTTTCTCAAATTTTAGCATTACAATTCTAGTGCAGTATAGTGGCTCATGGCTATAAACTCAGCACTTGGGAGACTGATGCAGGTGATTCAGAAGTTCAAACAGTAGATTACCTGCATAGGTATTGCATGTCATCCTTCTCCAGTTTATTTGGAATGAGAATCTTGACATTTGAGCATGTTCCAAATATGCCCACGGCTTGGGACCTTCATTTCACCCTTTTGTTGGTCTCTAGTGTTCCCAGCTGGGAATGTGTAAGTGTATTTATGTTCTGAGACCAAGCATCTACAGTATTTCCACAAATATAATTTTAATTTGTGTGATGATAGAAACAGTAAAAGCTCATTGCACAAAATTTGGGAAATCGAGTGTAAATAACAGGATACAAATGAGCTATAACTTCAGAGCTCAGGAAAATGTGCTTATTATATTTACTTTTATTCTTCTGCTCCCTTGCTTGTGCTGAAGATTCCTGCTGTCCTATAAATGTTTAATAATTATGGGGAACCTAAATGTTCTAGCATATGAAGAAAACCATACCACGTTCAGGTTGATTATCAATAATTATTATTATTGAGTTGTTTTCACTGTCCGAGAGAAGTTGTTGCCATGGAAATCAAATTGTGACTGAGTTCTGAAGATAGCTGAGGCATCCCATAGCTGTAACCTTGTTCAGTTGGTAACCTTGGTCATATGGTAACCTTGGTCAGGTACCATAATGTTGCAGTGACTGACTTACCTTCATTTCTCTCTTTATCTCTTTAGAATGGATGAGAGCTATATTGGTGAACATAGTCGATGGGATGGAAGGTTCAGTATTGCAGAAGCACTCATGTGTTTCGGACCTATCACTTGTTCAAGAGACCATGACTGGGAGTGAACTTGACCTCCCAGCCATGAAGCATGAGCCACTTCTCAGCTATCATGTTGTCGAGTTCATCTACACTAAGGTTGGCAAAGCCCCACTTCTTTGACATGTTTTCTTTCCTGCCAGCCAGGGAATTTGAACTTGGCACTAAGCAGGACCTCAATCATATGTTCTATTGGCATGGATGGACATGATGGCTTAGCCAATGCAAGCTATTGCCACTGCGCTTTGGGGTTCCCCAAAGGAACCTTAAGCTGTCCAAAACCTAGACTGGTGACAGCATGAGATCACAGTCAAGACTACCCCAAAGAAACCCATCTCCAAGATCCCTTAGGGCAACTCATACATGCAACAGGTTGCACCTGCTCCCAAGGAAACAGCTATTTTCCTGCAATGTCTTGAAGACCAATGTCTTGATTTCCTTCTCTGTAAAATGAGAACAATAAAGAAGTAGTTATTTTGGGAGCAAGGTAAGAGGAAATAGAAAAGACTAGCAAAGTGCCTGACATTCATAAGTATTCAACAATGTGGGCTGTTCCTTCAGGAGTATGTGCATTACCACGCCTGCCTGAGCAAGTCAGAGCATGTGTACTAGTCATTTCTAAAGGCAAAGCCCCTTGTACCTATCCTTCATTTCCTTATATATTGTTAAGGATAAGAGATAGACAGATATTCTCAGCTGAAATCCCAGCACACCTGTGATGGATGAGCTGCCCTTGCCTGAAGGTTGAAGAATAGTGCAAAAGGGAAAAGCTGACAGATGCAGGACTCCAAAGATTGGATTCAGCTCTCCATGGTTGCTAAGAAAATCTAAGAACTAGATCAGTACATGACGTTTTCTGGTGTTTAAATGATGGAACATAACAGAATTGAAACAGGCAACTTTAGTGCTGTTTAACTGGCTTGTGCCCCCTGCTCTGTTTGTGCTATAAGCTGCTGGTCTGAGACCCTGGACTTTCTGAAAAGTTGGGAATGTTGTTTTCTGGTCCAGAAGATTTTTCTGTTATTCTCTGGATGTCTCTCTGGCTACGTATTTACAGTTATAGGCCCCTCTATCAAGTGTGGGTTGAGAAGATCAAAGGATGTGACTAGACTGCCAGAAATGGATGTAAGGCGGATCAGGCGGAGAAAATGATGCAAATTCCCAGTTCCCTCCCATCCCTTGTTCTAGGCAGCAGTATTCAGTTCTATTAGGGAGACTAGATAATGGAGACTAAATAATCGAGATTTCCTAGCCCTCCACCAGCCTTCTGAAATGTTGTCTTGCCACTCAGTGTGTTTAATTGCTTCCTCCTCTGGACATTCCAGGCCATCCCTACAGCTCATTATAGAGGAGAACAGGGTTGCTGGGTCTTGCAATTCCCACTTGCTGAGAAAAATGATGATAAATGTTGGGTGCTCCAGGAGAAGCTTGCTTTCTTTAATAGCCCTGAGGTACCAATTGCCAAGTCAGAGGGAAGAGACATGTATCCTAGAGGATTTCTTCTTAATAAACCAATTAATGATCTACTGATCTGGGAAGGCAAAAGAGGGAGGCGGAGTCTCCCTGACTTCTCAGGGATGGCTCACCACAAGGCTGAAAGGGAGAGTGGCTCACAGATTGGAGCGCAGTTTTAGAATCAGTCTGAGGTGTTCCCCACAGCTTTCAAGTTGATCCTGTCAGGCAGAACCTGATGGCCCTAGAAATCAGATGTTCTTCCATCTCTGTCCACGCTGTTCTCACATCAAATTGCAGTTTAGGAAAAAAAAAAAATCCTGCCTGATTTCCAGAATCATCTCCTTTGTCTTGAACTTTTTTCTTTATATTTATTGTGGTTGTTAATTGCTTTGAGATGATAGATCTGAGTCGGTAGGGTTGTGGAATCTGGTCTAGGAGATTGAGCGAGGAAGAGCAATTGCCTTAAGTTCTGAGAAACATTTTGCTTGTAGTTATTTGTCTCCTGTGGGTACGTGCATGTGAGTGCAGTGCCCATGCAGTAAGAGTTACAGGTGGTTGCGAGGGATCCAATGTGGGTGCTAGAAAGTCAAGTCCTCTGCAAGAGTAACAGGTGTTCTAAACCACTGAGCTATCTTTCTAGCTCCAGTAATTGCTTTACATTCGCTGTTCCGTCACTCCGTGTGTTGCTAGAGAAGCTTGTGGAGGAAGTTACTGTACTTCATACTGGCTTCTATGTTTTAATAGTATTTTATTTTTTGGAAATTTCTTCTATTTATACAGTATATGTTGATCATACCTATTCATCACAACTCTCTCCAACTCTCTCAGGTGCCTCTCAACTTCATGTCTGCCTTTTTATTGTTACTAATAATCCCCTGAGTCCCATTAGTGTTGCCCATATGTGCATGGGTATGGGCTATCCACTGGGGCATGGGCAACTTACCAGTTGACACATGCCCAAAGGAGAATGACTCTTCCCTGCTCAGCAACCATCAATTGCCAATAGCCCAGATGAAAAGAGAAAGAATATAGGGACATAAAGTGTCATGGAGGGTGGAAGAGGAAAGATGTAAGGGGAGGAGGAGTCACGAGGGGAAGGAGGAGAAGCTTGGTTTTCTGAGTTAGAGTCTTCAACAATATACCCAATAATTGGATGATGAGATCATATGGTATTTCTACTTTCAGTTGTTTTTAAATTTTTAAAAATTCTGTGTATATGTGCATGTATGCATGTATGTGTGCTTATATAATATATGTGTGCGTATGTGTGCATATATGTACATGTTCATGAATGCAGGAGTGTGCAATCCATGGTACACATGTGAAACTTGCAGGAAAACTTGGTTGTCAGTCCTCGCCTTCCATCTTGTTTGAGACAAGTTCTCTGTATTGTTTGCCACTGTGTACACCAGGCTAGCTGGCCCATGAACTTCCAGGGATTCTCTTGTTTCTATCCTCCATCTCCTAGTAGATGAACTGGTGTTACAGATGTGTTACACAGCCCAGGTTCACATGGGTTCTGGGCATTCAAACTCAAGTCACTGTGCTTGCACGACAAGCATTTTATTTGCCGACCCATCTTACAATACTATTTTTAGGTATTTGAGAACCTTCTACACTGATTTACATAGTGGCTCCACTAATTTACATTCCCACTAGCATTACACAGAGGTCTTTGCCTTCTTACATACTTGTCAGCCATAAATCATTCATTCCAAGGGAAAGAAAGTTGGTCTTAGAAAAACAGCATCACTTTAAGCTAGACTCTATGGGTTCAGATAACAGTCTCCTGAGTTCTCTGTGCCTTGGAATTCTTGTTTGCCCTAAGAGGGTGGCTACCATGCTTACATCACAAGAGTTTTTTGAAAATGTGATCCAATAATGTCTCCAAAGTGCTGGAGTGATACTTTGAGATTCAGTGAACTTCAACAAATGGCAATCATCATCATCAGCAGCAGCAGCACCACCATCATCATGTGTACCTTGAAGTGTGTCGCTATCAATACCACCGCAGGTGAGCCCAGACAGCATCTGTCTCAGGTTATTTTTCAGTCTTCAGTGAAATTAGCACAAGAGTGGCAAAGGTACCGTGCTGAGTAAAGAACACTGGGAACAGTCATGTCACACATTTTAGATTTCACATAAACCCTAAGAGTCACCACATGCCAGGGTCCCCAGACTTTAGAGGTTGCACAGGGCTGCTCTGTAGTTGGGCGCATCACTAGAGACATTTTTCTTTCCACTGCAACCACAGAGAGTGTGGAAATTTTCTAAGCCTGGGGTCTTGCTACAAAAGTTCACTATTGAAGGTGGTAGTTATCTTTGTATCCATGATGAGAAGCAGCATGTTAGACCACATGTTTCTGGGGATGAATGCATTTACAATAGGCACATAGCTTTGACATATTAATTAGAGATTTGGTTCTCCATTCTGCAGATACCTCAAAGCTTTCCTCTGTAAGTTCATAGGTCAACATATCTGCCTTCCTTGTCAAGTAATTAATCTCTGCTATTTAGGATTTACACACCCAACAGATTGACCATGTGACACTCTGCATGCAGGGCAGCACAGACCATGATTCCCTGTGTTTCTGTCATGCTCTCAGGCTGTAATCCTGCGTAACTTCTTTCTCAACTTGCCCCATAGGCAGCTCTGTCACTCCTCCCTTCCTTAAGTGATTTTCCCAGTGACTAAATATTTTTAAAGACTTTTTAAATTTAGAACTAAATGATATCAGGAAGGATGCTTTTAAATTGATTTCTTCCAGTGTTCATTAAACACCAACTTTTAAAGAAATAAATTGCATGATTCTTTCCAAATGCCCAACAATGAGTGGCAATATCTGTATAATTTTCGGATCATTATTTTATTAACTGGGGCTTGCTTCATAACCAGTAATTAAGATACCAAGGAAGGCTCTTTCATTAATCAATTGACATCCAGCTAATAGCATCTCACCAGGAGTAAATAAGGCTCAGGGAAGAATTCTGCAAAGAGATAATGAAAAATTGCTGAGGGACTTCTAAAATAGCCATACATAAGTCTTTAGGGGGCATTCTCTTTGTTGTTGGCCTGTGTGGCCACTAGGAGACCCCACATGGTACCCTTCCAGCAGCTCTGTTGTATACGATGGTATCCACCATCTCAAGAGCTCTGCTTAGTAGGATAAAGTCATAGTAGGATAAAGCTGTGTATTTCCATAACATACTTACAGTAAGAAGTTTCCATGGGAAATTTCCCACATTCAAACCACTACAAGCTTATTAAGAAGGGTGGAGAGCAACCTACCCTCCATCACGATCTGTTCACAGTTACTAGCAGCTGGACATTTCAGGCCAGGTCTTGCCCAAGATCTGTAGATTGTCAAGAAAAGCACACTTTAAAACACTCGTGAGTGGGCTGGATAGATGACTCAGCTGTTAAGACCGCTTTCTGGTCACACTGAAGATTAGAGTTCAGTTCCCAGCACCCACATAAGATGGCTCACAACTGCCTGTAACTCCAGCTCCAGGTGATCTGATGCCTTCTTCTGACTGCCTTGAGCACTACATACATGTGGCACACACACATACACACACACACACACACACACACAGAGAGAGAGAGAGAGAGAGAGAGAGAGAGAGAGAACTTAAAAGCTAAAACAATATTTCAAAATTCATTTCAAATATGTTCATGAATCTATTATAAATCTGAAGGGTAACATATGATTAGTTACCACCTCACTTTCCAAAGGAAGGAATGGGCTGTCTTCTAAGGTTAGAACATTTGCCTAGGATGTTTGAATCTCTGAATCTGATGGGCTGCACAGGAGTATAATAAATACGAAAAGAGAAAGAGAGCGAGTAGAGAAAAATACACAGGATTTTAGCATATAACAAAGTTTTGTTTCACATAGCTATCCAGGATGAAATAGAGATTGTCTTTGATACCTGTGTGATACAGAAATTCAAAACCATTTCAGAGTGGGATTTTCATTAAAACTTTCTTAAACATGATTCTAGGGGAGGGCAAACCAGAACCAGTCATTCCGCCCTTTCTGGAAGGCCTGTTATATCTTTGAGCATCTCATATTGCTTATAAAACTGGGTGTAACTGTCAAATGGATCTTTACCCAGGGTTGCCTAGGAGGGAAGGGGGAAGGAAAAGAATGAAGTGGGGATGTTCTAAGGTATACACCATCCCACTTAACCTAAAAAGAGAACACCTCTTGCTAAGTATGATTCAGATTCTGTATTCTCAGACATATTTCTAAACTCTTTTCACAATGTAAATTAGAATACCAAGTATTTTAAAATACTCCAAAAAAAAAAAAACTGATCTAAATACATAGGTGAATTCATGAAACTGTTATGAAGCTGTTATCTGACCGAATTACATCATTTCTCTGTCTGATCACTCACCAGCCAAATGCAACACAACATCATAGATAACCACAGGATTTTACACCCATTGACAGCACCTGGTAATGTTGGTTTTTTTGTTTGTTTGTTTGTTTGTTTGTTTTTTGTCTGAATCTTGGAGATACTGCTCTGAATACATTATTTTTTAAAGAAGACAGACATCTCCGATGTTTTGTATATCTGTTGCATGGAGACCCATAAAGAAAGTCTCTGTTAGGATCATAAGTACCTGTCTAACACCCCTTTTCCAAATCTCCAAGCCAAACATGTTTGCAATAGGGTGATCTTTATAATTTATTCTACCCTGTTTAATCTTTTAAACACTAGTAAAAGCCTTCTAAACTACGGTTCATTATTGAGCAGTTCTTAGAATACCAGATCATGGGCTCTTGTTGTACAATGCAACTGTCTCATAAAAACACGGTCAAATTTTATTTGCTTCAAGGAGGTTCAAACAAGTACCCTACAAAAACATGTTGGGACAAGTATCTACTTTTATAAGTGCGATATAAAGACTATAATTATACCCAGGCATATATACCTTATTGATATATCAACAGAGGGTTGGCTATCAGTCACATATAGATCAACTCCTACTTCTAAAAGGCCTGCGAACTAAAAAGGGCCTTCATGCTACAAGCCCCCAAGCCTCAGAGATCATTGTAGAAGAGATACCTGAAAGACTGTAAGAGCCAGAGATTGAGGAATCCCAGGACAAAACATGCACGACAGGAGGGCTGAACTCCTGACTCTCAGAGCAGCTAATATTGCCTGCATAAGATCAGCACAAGACTGAACCAGTCAATATTCCAGTGTCGGGGAGGGCGGGCTCACAAGGCTCCAGCTCAAACTGAGGAGCTATTTGAGGACAGAGAGGCAGTTTTCTTTAAGGGTGTGACCTCTGGTAACTTAACCATCTCCATCAAAATATAGCCAGTACAAATTGGTCTTCACAGGTTATTTAAAACAAAAATGTAGAACAGCTACACTTTGGGGAGCAGAAATGGAAGGAACTAGGAAATGGAAAGGGAATGAATATGATCAAAATACATTGTGTAAAATCTCAAATAATTATTTAAAATTTCTTGTTTTAAATCAATAAATAAATATTGTAATTAAAATAACACAGCATTCACTTATGAATTCTGGAGGCCAATTTGATAATAAAGAGTTCAAATTTGAAGCTCAGAATGGCAAATATATTATCCTTTGTTATAATCCAAGAACTGAATTTAAAAATTCATCCTAATTATTAAAACTATTACTTTTAATTTTATTAGTAATAACTTTGTGAAAATTACCCTTCATATTGTTTGAATATGACATAACAGTCTCAGTTTTACCCTTTAGTTCACAAAGCTTAGAAGAGCTGCCTTCTGACCTTCACAGTGAGTTTACTTACTTATTTGATTTGCCTTCAGAATCGCTGCAGTCATTCTTATATGTCCTTGCCAGCTTAAAGAGCTGTCTGAATATAACTTATGAGATACCTACATGTCCATTATCGCATTAGAGGATAAAGAAAATCTGGTACATTTACACAATAAAATATTCCTCGGCTAGTAAAAAAAAAAAATCATGAGTTCACAAATAAACAGAAGGAATTGGGGGGAAAAATCATCCCAAGTAAAGTAATTCAGACCTCCCCAAAAAACAAATATGATATGTATTTACTTGTATAATGTGATCTGTTAAATCTTTAGTGAGCAGGCTACAATCTGCATAACCACAGAGGTTAGTTATAGAGTAAGGGATTGGGGGGTGGGATGGGTGAATTGGAATCTACCTAGGAGGGAGAAATATACTAGACAGTTATGGGTGAATGGAAGGTTGAGGTGGACAGGAACAGGAGGACCAAGCAAGGAGGGAGAGGGAAGAGGTGGGTAAGGCAGAGAATATGATGGGGGACAGCTAAAACCAAGTGCTATTTGAGGTATCGTATTGAAACCTAACACAGTTTTTAAAAGCTTTAGAAAGAAAATAGATGCACATATGAAACTAATCCAAATAGAATCACCCCATGATGAGACAAGCCCCAGTTAGACACATCTTGTCACCAAATAAAACTTCTGGTGTCAGAAATGAGTTACATCTAATAGAGTTGTTGTACAAAGGGGTCTCATCAAAACCTTCAAACAACCTAGGCTGTTGGCAAGGCTGCCGGTTGCTCTTCCCAAACTTATGGTGAGTCCCTATGTTTTGAAACAACACCTATAAAACTCACTGAACATAGATGGATCTTGAAGCAGATATATTCTGCAGGAACCACCACACTGATTTCCATAGTGGCTGTTCAAGTTTGCATTCCCACCATCAATATGGATGAATGTTCCTCTTACCCCATATCCTCACCAGTATGAGCTGTCATTTGCTTTATTGATCTTGGCAATTTTGACTGGTGAAAGATGAAATCTCAAAGCAGTTTTCATTTGCATTTTCCTGGAGACTAAGAATATTGAACATTTTTTAAAGTGTTCCTCAGCCATTTGTCTTTCAACTTTTGAGAACTTCCTGTTTAGTTCTGTACCCCATTTTTTAAAAACTGGGCTGTTTGTTTTCTTTTTTCTTTTTCAACTTTTTATTGATTCTCTGTGAGTTTCACATCATGGACTCTAGTCCCACTCATCTTCCTGTACCATCATATCCCTTTCCTCACCCTTGTAAACATCCCTTCAAAAAAAGCAAACATAAACAAAACAAAGCATAGAAAATTTGTTGTGAGCGGAAGCTGTACTGTGTCACAATATGTCCCACCCCTCTGTCCACACATCTTTACTTGCAAAAGTTCTTTACTAGGAGTCATGGACCTGGTTTGAGGCCTCTGACTTCAGTCACAGTGATCGATATTGCATTCTCATCAGACTCCTTCCCTCTATCCTATGTCATGGAGATGCTGCAGATCCTGGTGCTCAGATTTTTGAGTTCTTTATATATTTTAGATATTAACCCTCTCCTAAATGTGTAATTGATAAATATCATTTCTTATCTGTAGCTACTGTGTTGTCTGGAAAATACTATCAGTTTCCATGCAGTAGCTTTCCAGTTTCATGGGATTACATTTAATAGTTTTGTTTGTTTGTTTGTTTGTTTGTTTGTGTGCCTATGCTACCTGTGTCCTATTCAAAAAGTGTTTTTCTGAGACAATAGCTTTTCTCCACATTTCTATCAGATTCAGGGAATGTGGCCTTATGTTGCAGTCCTTGACATATTTGGAGTTTGAGTTTTGTACAGTGATAAATATGGATCTATTTGCATTTTTCTACCTGCAGCCATTAAATTTGACTAGCACCATTACTTGAAGATGCTGTTTTTTTGTTTTTCAGTGTGTATTTCTAGTTTCTTTGTCAAAAATCAGGTGTCCATAGGTATGTGGACAGATATATAGATCTTCAGTTCAATACCATTGATCAAGGTGTCTGTTTTGATGCCAGTAGCACACTGCTTTTATTACTATAGCTTTGTAGAACAATTTGAGACCAGAGGTGGTGATGTCTCCAGCATTTCTTTTTTATTTTATTTTATTTTATTTTATTTTATTTTATTTTATTTTATTTTATTTTATTAATTACACTTTATTCACTTTGTATCCCCCCAGAAGCCCCTCCCTCCTCCCCTCCCAGTCCCAACCTCCCTCCCCCTTCTTCAGGCATGCCCCTCCCCAAGTCCATTGATAAGGGAGGTCCTGCATTTCTTTTATCTTTCAGGGCTCTTTTAGCTACCCTGGGATTTTGTGTTTCTATGTGAGGCTAAAAATTGTCCTTTACAATTTCTGTGAAGAATTGTGTTGAAATTTTGATGGGGATTGTGTTGAATCTTTAGACTTCTTCTGGTAGGATGTTCATTTCCACAATATTAACCCTACCAATATATGAACATAGGTGAGCTTTCCACCTCCTAATGCTTCTTCAATTTCTTTCTCCAATGTCCTAAAGTTTTTATTATACAAGTCTTTCACTTGCATAGTTAGAGTTACTCCAACATATTTTATTGTATTTTTTGAGACTATTGTGAAAGGCCATTGTTGTTTCTCCAATTTCTTTCTGAGTCTCATCTATTTGTCATTTGTACATAGGAAGGCTACTGGTTTTGTGTGTTAATTTTATAGCCTACTACTTTGTTGGAAGTGTTTATCAGCTGTAGAAGTTTCCTGGTAGAAATTTTAGGATCGTTTACATATGCTACAATATTAGCTGGGTTATTCAGTGTTGGGGATTAAACCCAGGGCCTCATGCATGGTAGGCAGAAGTTCTACCCACTGAGCCATGTCTCCACCTCTCACACCTTTTTTTTTTTTTTTTTTTAGCTTCCAGTGCCCAGGAGAACATGAAGTTAGGCAAACAGGTAGATGACAGAAGTGGCAACTCTCTAGTCAACAGACTGAATTAAATGGGCAGAAAGGAGGAAATGAGTCCAGGAAATGAAATACCAGCTCAGAGTCGCCAAAAACTCCCACAGAAAATGAGGGCAAGTAGACTCACTGCTATCCGGAACAGTGGGATTTAAAGGGACCCAAGAACTCTCTGGAGTGACCGCTCTGTTTAAGAGCTTGGGGTGAGGAGAGTAGAGAATGTTCCTTCCCCTTTGACTCAACATTTCCACTGTTGATGTCCTGGTTCATGTCTTGTCAACTTGACACAAGCTAGAATCACATGGGGAGAGGGGACTCTCAATTGAGAAAAACGCCTCTGGAAGACTCACCCGTGAACAAGTGTTCAGAGCATTTTATTGATCGATGAGTGGTGTGAGAGGGCACACTGTGGGTAGTGCGACCCCTCAGCAGGAAGACCTGGGGTACATGAGAAAACGAATGAGCCAAGCAAGCCAGGGGGTGAAATCCTGTAAGCATTGCTTCTCCCTGGCATCTGCTTCAGTTCCCACCTCCCGGTTGCCGCTCTGGCTTCCCTTAGTGACAGACTTGACGTTAAGAGTTATAAACTGAAATGAACTCTCCTTCCCAAAGATGTTTTTTTTATTATTGTGTTTATCATAGCACTAGACATGCCAATTAGGAGAGTTGGCGACTAGGCTCATTATCGATCAGGCAACTGGTGACAAAGATGATTTGGGGGTGTAGATATAAGATGATGTTTTTGAGGGGTAAACCACAGCTTCCGATTGCCTGTGCTCTGACAGGACAGAAAAAAAAAATAAATTCTGATTTTCAATCTAAAATTCTATTCTCTTCCCATGAGTGAGTCAGTCTCCCCATGGGATACCAGTTTTTCTAGATGAGAATGTTGACCATAAGACAACGATATATCATGTTAAATTTCAGACTGCAGGTGTGGAGGGAAGGGCTTCAGGAAAGAGTAATATCTGCTCCAGGTAGGTGAGTGCTTAGTGATGGAACTGTAGGGAAGGTTCCATCATACAAGATGCAGGTGCTCTGGCAGGGCGGACCACCCACGTAGTTGTGGCAGATGCAGCCACTGCCTGTCTCTGTCAGCTTCCTGGGGCCAAGGAGCTTGAGAAAGTAAACCCAAGAAGATCTAAGCCCTTTAAGCCGCATGTGTACAAGCACACATCTCCCCAAGCATGAGAAAGCAAGATGACTCCTGCATTTAAACCGTCTTATTTAAACTCAAGCCATCATAGTTTGAAGACATTACAGCATCTTGCCCACAACCCCAGAACTAGAAAGCATCTTGGATAGTAGAAGCCTCTACAGGAAATGCTAATTTTCAGTGTCTAGTTCTGGACAACAGGGACTTTCTGCTCACAAGAGAAAAACTGGGAGAAGGGAGAGTCTTGTCTGTTAAATTGTTACAACATGAACACTGAGTACCACCTTAAAAACACTACAGAAATTACTTGTGAAGCTCTGAACACTAAATTGAGGATGGCCCAGAATCTTCCTCCCTCAGTGAAGTTAACATACTTGTCCAAGTTCAGTGTGAGAACGGGATAAAACAATGATCTGTTTTTTTAAAAAATGTTCCTGCCCTTACCTAGTTTTCAATAAGAACTTATTCTCAATTGTATTATCATTCTTGAACTATTTGGGAGAAAGATAATAACATCTACTCAGGGAGATAAAGTCTTTCTTTAGAAGAAAATGTGAGGAAACATAGGTGGTGATTGTTTAGGAATTAGACCATTATTCACTCTTTATATTAAGCATGAGTGGGCTCTTCTTCCATTCAGTATCTGAGCACGGTCATTTGTATATGTCAAGCACACAAGTTCTGCCTCTCCGTGAAGAGAAATTTCCATTCTTCCTTCGTGAGTTTGTTCCAAAGCGTCTCAGCAGTCACCCGGAATCCAAACAGCACAGCTATTTTTCCTGCAGATCATTGCATAATTGCTGGCTAATGAGCTTTGCAAGAAGAAAGAACATGAGCAAAACCGGAGCGACTCTATTTGTCTGCTCTGGGTCGGCGGGCGCCTGGAGTGTGTTTTCTTAGAGAAATTGGCTCTATGTGTTTGCTTTCGTTTGTGGGGTTTTTTTTGTTGCCGTCATTATTCAAATCACCTCCTGCTTCTCCAGAGGAGATAAAAATGTTTCAGGTTTTTAAAACGCCTTGTAATATCTCTAGGGGATACACCCTCCTCACTTACTTTCTTATTTACTTATTTTTAAGGAAAGTAACACGGAAGTGCTGTCTGGTTGGGTCAGATGGTTCATTTCACTGAAAACTCGGGCACCTGAGGTGCCTGCTGAGCTCGCTGTATTTGGGGATGGAAGAATTTGGACCTCACCCCAGGGTGCATCTTCTGCCATTGGTAATGGACAGAGAGCCAGGGGTGGAAAGATCCAGAAGCTCCGTGATGCATTCCATCCCCGTGTCCACAGCTGTGTTGCTACATTAGAGAAAATGCAAGGCATTCCTAAATATCAAGAAATCTTCCAAAAATTCGTGAATTTCCTAGGTTCTCCCTCTCCTCTTCAAGTTATACGAGACTTTTCCAGAATGAGAACCTATATCTGTTTTATTTTTAGCATGTGTTTATTTTTAATGTGTGTAATATGCATGCATATATTTGGCTGCATATGTGCCACAACAAACATGTGAAGGTCAGAGGACAGCACTCAGGAGTCAGGGTCTCTCTTTCTACCATGTAGGTTCTGGAAATCCAATTCGGAGCATTAAGCTTAGCTGAAAGTGCCTTTACCCACAGAGACATCCTCTTGTCCCTATCACTGTGTTTGTATGGAAGGAGGCAGGACATGCTTAATATTCAGGTATGGAAGTCTTAGGAAATGCTGAATTGTCTCTCATTTGCCTGATGGATGAGGAATGTCCCTCCTCAGTGGCTCTCCTATCAGGGTCATTGTCTAAGCAATGTGCCTTGGGTTTGAATGCCAGTTCTATGGCTTGCTCTGTGCTCTTAGACAGAGCGCCTGGCATCTTAAATTTCACGTGAGCTGATAATGCTGTCAAAAGAACGGAATAGATATTCAGGCAAAATGCCTGAAAACAGACATCAAGCAAATACTCATATAAGGAAGAAATTAATTCCCACTGATGGGGATTCTAGAAGAACAAAAGGAAGCAAAGGAAGGAAGGAGGGTGGGAAGGAGAATTGAAGGAGGGGAAAGAAAGTATAGGGGAATGGAAAAAAGGATGAGAGGGAGAGAATTGAGGGTAGGGGAAAAAGAAAGAGAGAGGAAGAAAGGATGGGAGGGAGGAAGGAAGTATAACAGGGAAGGAAAGAGAGATCCTGGTTATTGCTGCGCAATATCTCTCCTTTAGTTAATGTCTCAGATGTTTTACTTTATTGTGTAATGCCACTTTGACCTACAGTTGTCCAATGTTTCCATCCTATTGTAAAATTGCAATAAAATTTGCCTAATACATCAATGCTCCTGCATTAATTATCTTTCTTATTGCTTCGATAAAAATGCCTATGGTTCCCAAAGACTCATATGTTTGAATACTTGATTGTCATTAGTGGAACTGTTTGTGAAGGATTAGAAGGTGTGGCTTTGTTAGATGAGATGTGACCATTGGGAGTGGGCTTGGAGGTTTCAAGAGACTCCCATCATTTTGAGTTAGCTCTCTTTGCTGCCTGGTTTTGTCTCAAGATATGAGCTTTCAGGTACAACTCCAGGGCCATGCCTGTCTGGCTGCTGCCTTGTTTCCAGCCATGATGGTTATGGACTCTCACCTGAAACTATGAGTCCCAAATTGAACATTTTCTTTTATAAACTGCCTTGGTCCTGTTATTTTAGCACAGCAATAGGAAATTAACTAATGAAGACATGTTTACTTTTTCATCTTTTGAAGTTACAATCAACCTATCGAGTTACATCTAGATTATTCATCACAGCTTCTTAGCCTTGAGCAAGTACATGAATCCTCAGAGAGCTTAATAACAGAAAACCCCGCTTAGGGTCTGTATGAAAGTCAGCCCTCTGCATGACTAACCAGTCACGTACCAACTGATGCTGAGGCTGCTGCCCAGGGGCTTTGCTTCCAGGGACTAGACACCTTTTCCCAGTGCCGTTTACACGTGTATACATGTTCAAGTTCTTTATTCAGTCTTGTAAAAATGAAGCTGTCTCTGAAGGTAGATTATGAAATGTCTGTCAGAAGATGACTATTGTACAACTCAGTGAGCTTTCCTTTCTGCTTTAGCTCTCAGAAAACGATTTCATCCTCTCCCCTCTGACCCTGAGGTTTGTATCTGCATCCCCACATTATTCTAGAAGGCCGCTTTTCCTTCCCCAGAAGTTTCTGGTTGGGCTGTGCTTACTTCTCATTAGAGACATGATTTTGGACACTGAGAATGGATAGAGATCAGATATGAATATGATGAGACCCTACATAAAATTAAAAAAAAGTAAATTTTATATGCCAACCTGTAAGAAACATATGCTATTTAATATTTTCAGATTCTCCTGCAATGTTATTGTTAGCATATATGCATATTTGATTTAAAAAGAAAATAATTAATTAGTGGAAAGAAGCATATAAAATTGCCACTATGGGTCGAAAATAGTTGAATGGAGGTCTTGTGTAGGTAGCCACAGCTGCATAAACTAGATCAAGCCAGTTAAAAAAAAATTCAGCATGGTGCTGCAAGTGGCTTCCAGGCATCCCCAACCCTCTCCCTGCCCCCAGTTGAAGACTTGCTGACAGTTGATTGCTAATGGAAGGAGGAGGAGGTGATCCTTGTCTCAATGAACAGCCCCCACATCTATACATACATGAGTATATGGGCAGCATTAATTAGACTTGGTGGATTATTATAAACACACACACAGACAGAGAACATGAAGTTGGGAGAGGAGTGTGTTGGAGGAGCTGGGATAGTTGGAGTATAAAGTTAGGGGGTTATATGCTCAATATATATTTTATATATGTATGAGGTTTTCAAAGAGTAATAAGAAGTTGAGTGTTACCAGTTTCCTATAACATCTTATACATAAACATCTACTATGACTTCGCCCTGCTCAATATTTGACACTGTGTTCAAAATGGGAATATTAACATGTTTGTACATTATCTCTCAATTCCCCATTGCTTCTCACTTAGTTATATTTTTTCATTACTTGAGGCAAAGTTCAGTACACACTTTTTCAATAACTACTCATATAGATCCATAGCAATATCTTTGGGCAAACTCTCTACAACTAGATTCTCAGGTACAAGGAGGCTGATGAATGTGGAGGCACAGAAGCTGCCTGTGAGCATGTGATTTCTGGGTTGGTATCAGTTCAGTGTTTTATCTCCTTCCAGTGTGAGAGATTAAAAAATGTTATCATGCTGAGGCGCTTGCTCTTGCTCTATTAGCATTTTTATTTTTATCATCCATAAATTGTTACGATGTGATCTTTTTCTATTTGCTTTTCTGTTTTTCATTCTGCAAAGTTTGTTCTAGCAAAAACTCTTTCTTAAAAATGTTACTGATCTTTCCCTTCCCCTGTCACCAGCACTGTGAACATCCCACTCTTTCAGTTACCTGTTGACTTTCTTTGAAGTGTTCCTTTTATTTTTATTTTAGTTATGTGCACATAACCTTCTAATGATGACATTTTACGTGTGCGCACATATGTGTGTGTGCGCCAATGTCTGTGTGGATGTGTGTGCGCACAAATGTATGCATGTCTATGTCAGGAGTCATTCCTCAGGTGACATCCCCCTCGGGGCTCGCGGATGCAGCTAGGTCTGGGGTCCAGTGAGTGCCACAGTTCCTCTGGCCTCTCTCTCTGCCTCTTCAGCACTGGGGTTATGAGCTTGTGCCATCACATTCTACTTTCCATATGGATTCTGTGGCTCAAACTTGGGTCCTCATGCTTGCCCAGTGAGCACTCTCCACACTCAGCTGTCTTCTGGGCCCCAGTTAACACTATTTCACTCTTAGTTTTAGTTGGAATAGCATATCCCCTGAGCATTTGCCTTGAGTACAACGCTGGCAGTAGATTTTAGAGAGATTTTTTTTGTTTTTGTTTTTTTATTTCAAAGATAAAGTGACGGCATTTTTCACAGATTAGCAAGGCTTTTAGCTGTAACGCATGCTTAATTTTCCTCCTCTGGATGGTTACTTCTGTGTCTGTTTACGGGTAAGCTGATGTCTCACCATTGGTGCTTGCCTGGATAGTAATTCCTGTTTGATCATGGTAAATTATTCCTTTTAAATAGTATTAAATTAAGTTAGTTTTCAATTTATTTTATATTTTGCTGAAAAATGTTATTGATATTTTCTCTGGCTTCCCCCATCTCACCTTTGTTGGGTTTTGTTCTGTGTGTCATGTTGTCTCGATGGGAAGAGTTGAGAAATTGTATTCCTTTAGCTGATGCTTTTAAGGGGAGTGAGGGAAGTGTAATATTATGTCCACAGTCTCAGCTCCCTCCCCTGTCCTGCCCCCTCTATTTGCTCTCCCTATGCCTTCATCCATTGGCTCTCTTTATGTCTCCCTCCATTCTCTCTCTCTGTCTCCCTCCACTGGCTCTCTCTATGCCTTCCTTTATTCTCTCTCTATGCTTATCGTCACTGTCTCTCCCTATACCATCCTCCATTGGCTTTCTCTATGCTTCCCTTCTAGCTCCTCCCACACCATTACTAAGCTCAGCTCTGTGGCAGCACAGGAGGAGACAGTTGATGTATTTCTCTGATTTGGTCTTTTTCACCTGAACCGTGGTAGCTTTGAGACTGTTCAGACCTTCTCCTCTGTTCTCTGCTTTTCCATGTAAATTTCAGGTAGTGCCTGGAGATCTTTGTGTTTCTCTATAACAGTTTTCTAAATGTACAATGAAAAATAAATAAATGAGCGAACCAAGAAACACATTTACTGCAGTCCTGCAGAATGGTAAGGGGCCGTCAGCCTGCCTAGGAAGAGGTGGTAGAGAGCAGGAGGTGGTAATAAGCAGAAGAGCCTGGCATCAGCGTGCTTTTTTTTTTCTTTAAGGGACTCTTGGATGACCAACTGAAGCACACACAGTATTCATCAGAATGTTTTTAGAGACCCGAGAGACAAAACAGGGCTGTCAGAAAGTTTTTGGGAAGCAAAGAGCTCAGAAGTGGAGTAATGGTAATGTGTTTCAAGTAAAGGGATGGCCTTCTTGGTGAAATTAAAATATCTTTTCATATTCTTTAGTTAGAAACAAAATACCAATATGCCACATGGGAGACTGCTGGTACTAAAAAAAAAATTACAATTTGTTAATTATTCTTTGCCTCTTGTCCCATTATGAATGAGAAGATATAGATAAGAGTGTATCCACTTGTACACATGATAAATTATGAATCAGCTTGGCCATCTCTCATTCTGGTTTGCTCTGTATTTTCCCTAAAAAAAAAAATCTAATTAATTATAATGCATTCAATCCTTCCCTTTCCTCCACTGCTGGAAAATAATATTTCCTGATTCTGTGATAAGTGTGTGCATATGTATGTATTGTGTGTGTTGTATGTGTGTGTACATTTTAATAAGAAGACAGAAGGGATATACAGGAAGCTAATTGCATGCCTCTGTCCTTGTTTGTACTTGTAGGCACATTTGTCCTTCAGCCACACTGTAGGGCAGGTGGATAGCCAAGTGTGTCAAATAGGAAAGTGTTTATATGCAGATGAGGATGCTTATGGCTGGGCCTTTCTAGTTTTAGAGACTTGAAAGAAAGGCTGTGAGGACCTTTGTAAAACAAAGTTTGCCAGAACTCAAGGGGGTTGTCAGTACCAGTGACCTTAGGCATACAGTTAGAAGGCTGTTGCTGCTGCTGAAGACGCTTGGACTCCAAAGTTAAGTGCACGGGAGCCTAATTCTCCTCCAGATGACTGAACTAAGCTCTGTTTGGTACCTGCAGATACCTGGTGTCGGATGTGAGCCTCTCTCTGTGCTGTGGACCTTCTGGGCCTAGAATGATGTACAGGCTAGGCAGGGTAGCATAATGTTGCTCTGTATAAGAGAGGATTGAAGATGGCCAAGGCAGGTGACCTCTTCAAACCTATCAAGCTGATGTGAAACAGGACCAGAATTACTGGTCTGGAGACAGCTGCGCATTGTCCTTTCCGTGGCACCGTGCGTGAGAAACTATTTAGAGGATTTGGGGTATTGAATCATTCTATGAATTCCTCAGAGACTGTTTCCACTTCCGACCCAGATCCAGAAGTCAGCCCTGAAGTGATTCACACTACACCAAATGAACTGTATGCCCCTCAGACCCTTCGAGGAATTACTGAAGGAAAATCTGATCTAGATACCACATGAAGAAAATTGGATGCCACTATTCTATTCTATAGGCAGCTTGCCCTCTGACCCCAGCTTGTGCTTGGTGGCTCTCTGACACCAGTGGGGAACTAATTGGCCATGTAATTGTGATCCCTGCTGTGACCTGCACAAGCTGTTCTTATTCATATCAGTCCCTAATCCTTTCCCAAATGCACACTTCAATTTGCCTCAATAACACCCTCCGCAGTAGCAGTGTACTTGGTATGGTGAAGGAATTATCTTGATCTGCTCTAAATTTAGACTCTTCTAATTTCACTCATAGTCCCCCTTCAGGATAGGTGATGGGGCCAGAAGCAGCAACACCCGAGCATTTCATTCAAATTCTTCTCTAAAATTATAGGACACAGCTCTCTTCCCTCGCTACAGAGACAGTCTTTTTGTCCTTGCCTGGACACCTCCCTCTGCCCCCTCCTTACTCATTCTTGTTATTTCTACTATAATCTGATAGACCCTGTGGCATTGCTCAGGTTCAAAGGAAGAATAAGCGGAGATAAGATCCTTCCTTGTCTGCAAGTGTCTGGAGAGGTGTCTGCGGATAAAGGACAAGATTCACCTTGAATAGTTCAGAAATTTACACCACCAACCCTTTGTTAAAAGGCTGAACTCAATAGAAGGAAGAGGCTGCATTAAATACACGTGTCTGTCTGGGAGACAATCACCTCAGAATGGAGTAAATTCCACCTCATGACCCAAGAACTGGGAAGCCCTCAGTGAGGATTTTTCCACTCCAAGCTCTCATCTGGGTGACTGTGTGGGTTGCTTTCTTTTTGTTCCTCTGATTTCTTTGACATAAATAAAAAGAACCATCTTTTTGAGAACCCTTGTGGGTCCAGGAGGTTGAACTCAGATCTTTGGGCTTGATTGAAAGCATTTTCACCACTGAACCATCTTGCTGGTCTGAGTTTTTCTTTAAATGGACACAAGATATTTGTATACAACTGTACAGGACAACACATGTTCCTAGTCAACCACACACTAATGACCAAATCACTCAATCAGTTTTCATCATCATAAACATGAGCTATTTCTTCAAGGTAAGGTCACTCAGAATCTTCTCTTCCATCTATGTTAAAATACAAAATATATACGTGGTGAGCTGTGATCATTCTATTATGCGATAAAGCATTCGAGCTCCTAACTAGTGTTGAACGTCAGATGTGTACCCATTGACTGTCATCTCCATCTACCTCCTCATCCTTTTCTTTCCCTAGCTCGTGTTAACCTCTGTCCCATTCTCATCTCCTTTAATAAACCTTTTTAGATTGTACAGATGAATAGTAGCATAACAATGGTTTTAGAGGACATTTTTATGTAAGTGTATTCTCAGTCCTTTGGGTTAGAATGTTCCTCTGCCATGTCCAGAGGAACTGCCATCCTGCTAGGACCCTCATGAGACCTTTATGTTTCTCTGGTGTACCATCCAATCCGACAGCCCTAAATACCTGTCCTTAGTGAATAATTCCATAAAACATTCTGAAGATGGCAAGAACCACCACTCATTTTTCTCATCTATTCTGGGGGGGGGAGGGGTACATAGATTCACTGTGACCAGCTGACCTCCTGTTCCTGCTGCCATGCCTTCCCTGCTATGATCGATGTGTCCCTCAAACTGTGAGGCAGAACACACCTTCCTCCTTTAAATTTTATCTTATTTGGTCACTGCAATGAGACAAGCAATTATTAGAGGAAGGAAGAGCCTCTGCTTCTGGCTGTGGTTGCTGGGATTCTTGTTCTTACCTGTAAACCATGCTACACACCAGGAAGAGGAAACTCAGTCAGAAGGGTTTTCTCCAGTCAGATGGTTCCTTAGGACTGAACTGGGAGTAGGAGCCAGTTCCTCAGATATGTTTCTCCATGGTGGGTGGTAAGTCACTTTCAGCAAACTGTCTTACTTATTTGGTTGAAGCAGAAACCCGTTATTTTATCTGCTTAGTGGCATTGAGCAGTCAGTTCAGTCATTGTCAGTTTGTGGGATTTATGAATGCAGGTGGAAGTATCAGGACCTCTTCTCTCTACTGCATGGCTCTGATTCCCAGTTGCTCCTCAGGAATTGCTGCAGGACTGGCCTGGAACCTGGCTACAGGTCCCCTTGAAGGACGGATTCTCAGCTCATGTATGTAGATGCTGGATTAGGATGGCTGAAGGGATTTCAGCGGGGCTGTTTACCAAAGCCTCACTCGGTGGCCTCTCCAGCTTAAGGGGTGTAGAGAAGTGTGACTTCTTCTGTTGTCTCGGAGCTCCAATGAGTGAGCACTCTTGCTAACATCCACATACGGTGTAGCTGCTTGCAACTTTCCCTGAAAGAATCAGAAAGGGACATCTCTGCTGCTTTGGGTATTTGTCAGATTTCACTAGATTTAAGATCTGACAGTGAGATTCCGTCTCTCAATTCAGGGAACTTTAAACTTTCCTAGGCAAGTCATCACCAAGTCGTTGTGATGGGTTGATAAAACTACGAAGGTTTTTCTTTCTGCTGAGGTAGGCTCCAGGAGACAGATCTAAGCAAACAAAATAAACAGCAAAATACAGTTAGAATTTGCTGACAGCAGTAAAGGAAATAAATAGAAGACATGGGGGATGCTGAATGAAGAAGAATAGAATGTCAGTTTAAAAGACGACGCTATCTGTCACTGTTCCTCCATACAGGGGGTTGGTAAAAGATCAAAGTAATTATTCCACCAAAGTCCAACTTGTTGAAGCAGTTTATTGGTCTTACTTACAGGAGAATTGGTGAGGAGTTACTTATTAGAAAATATATGACTCAGAGGCACCTATGTCATTGGAGGCCCAACCCAACACAGGCGAGACTCACAGATGTTGTAAATCTTGAAATCTCTGTACCACTTTGAGGCAGCTTGACAAGTATAAGGGTCTCCTTTAAACAAGTTGGCTAGTAAAGTCTCCTCCCCAGCAACTGTTAGTGCTTCTATAACTCAGGGTACTGTGGGGGTGGGGTGGGAGGAATAGCTTATGAATCTGGTCAGTTTTAGGGACTGCCTAAGATTTTTAAGTTGCCTACTTCCTGAGTCTCAGCAAGTTTTTCTTTAGAACACTTTGCGTCTTAAGGAGCTTCCCTCCGGGATATGATTTTCAACTTGAGGAAAATTGATAAACAACATCTGGTATGGTCAATAAAGTCTTCCCTGAAGAGGTAATGTTTACGCTGAGATTTCAAGGAAAAAAACAGTTAGCATGGAAAGCCCAGGGAAAAGCACTACAGGTAGAGAGGAAAGCACACGGACTCTGAGGTGTCAACAAGCAAAAGATAAAGAGGCCAGTGTGCCTGGAATGTAGCAGTACTGAAAGATTTGGCAAAAGCAAGGGGTTGGCTCTCTCCTTCCCACCTCTCCCAAGAGCGATAGGACACTGTGAGAAGCTTTTCATGGTGCTTCTGGGTCCTGAATGTGCACGGGAACTGAGGTGTGGGGCACACAGTGGAAGTCTTGTGTTTTAATTTTTAAGTTGCATTTTTAGTTTTAAAACAATCCCACTAAAATCAAGTACATGACAAGGCTGCCCACTATTACCACATCTCTTCAATACAGTACTTGAAGTTCTAGCTAGAACAATAAGACAAATAAAGAAGATTGAGGGGATACCAAAGAACTCCTATGGCTGATAACCACCTTCAGCAAAGTGTCTGGATACAAAATTAACTCAAAAAAGTCAGTAGCCAAGTGAATAAATTGTAATAAATATAATAATAATAATATAAAAGTCAGTAGCCCTCCTTTACACAAGTGACAAAAGGGCTGAGAAAGAAATTAGGGAAGCAGCACCCTTCACAATAGCAACAAATAATATAAAATATCATGCTGTAACTCTAACCAAGCAAGTGAAAGACATGTATAACAAGAACTTCAAGTCTTTGAAGAAAGAAATTGAAGAAGATTTTAGAAGAAAAAATCTCCCATACTCGTGAATCCATAGGACTAACATATTTAAAATTGTCAAAAGCCATCTCCAGATTAAATGCAGTTCCCTTCAAAATTCCAACACAATTCTTTACAGACCTGTAAAGAGCAACCACTAACTTCATACAGAGAAATAGAAGACCCAGGATAGCAAAACCAATGTGTACAATAAAAGAACTGGTGGCATCAACATCTCTGATTTCGAGCTATACTACAGAGCACTAAAAATAAGAACTGCATGGTATTGGTATAGAAACAGACAGGTTCATCAATGGAACTGAATTGAAGACCCAAAAATAAACCAACACTCCTATGAGTACTTGATTTTCTAAAAATAAGCCAAAACTATACAACAGGAAAAAGATACAACAAAAGCATCTTCAACTAATGGTGCTAGTCAGACTGGATGTCTACATGTAGAAAATGCAAATAGACCCAGATTTATCGCCCTGCACAAAAAAACAAGTCCAAGTGGATCAAATATCTCAATATAACACAAAATAAAATAGGTATAAAAACGTTTACACAAGGGAATACTACTCAGCTATTTAAAATAAGGAAATCATGAAATTTGCTAATGGATGGAACTAGGAAAGATCATCCTGAATAAAGTAACCCAGACTCAGAAAGACACACATAGTATGTATTCACTTATAAGCAGATAATAATACAGGATAACCATACTAAATCTATTAGAAGAAAAGTGATAAAGAACCTCAGATTCATTGACACAGGAGACAACTTCCTGAACAAAACATCAACAGCACAGGCTCTGAGATCTACAATTAATAAATGGGACCTCATTAAACTGAGAAGCTTCTGTAAGTCATAGGACACTGTCAATAGAACAAAACAACAGCCTACAGATTGGGAGAAGATCTTCACCAGCCCTACATCAGATGGAGGGCTAATATCCAAAATATACAAAGAATTTAAGAAATTACACATCAATAAATCAAATAATCCAATTAAAAACAGAGTACAGAGGTGAACCAAGCATTCACAAGAGGAATCTCAAATGGCTGAGAAGCACTTAAGGAAACGGTCAACATCCTTAGCCATCAGAGAAATGAAAATCAAAATGACTCTAAGACTCGATCTTACACCAGTCAGAATGACTAAGATAAAAACTCAAGTGACAGCACATGCTGGAGAGGATGTGGAGAAATAAACTTCTCCATTGTTAGTAGGAGTACAAATTTGTACAACTTCTCTGGAAATCATTCTGGAGCTTTTCCAGAAAGTTGGGAATAGTTCTACCTCAAGACCCAGCTATACCACTTCTGAGTATATACCCAAAAGATGATACACCATAAAATAAGGACACTTGGTCAACTATGTTCATACTGACTTTATTCATAACATCCAGAAGCTGGAAACAACCTAGATGTCCTCAACTGAAAAATAGATAAAGAAATAGATTTAAAAAAATAGATAAAGAAACGTTTACACAACGGAATACTACTCAGCTATATAAAATAAGGAAATCATGAAATTTGCAGGCTAATGGATGGAACTAGGAAAAATCATCCTGAGTAAAGTAACCCAGACTCAGAAAGACACACATAGTATGTACTCGCTTATAAGCAGATAATAGACCTATAATACAGGATAACCATACTGCAACCCACAGACCCAAAGAAGCTAAGTAACAAGGAGGGTCCAAAGGAAGGTGCTGGGCAGGAGATTGAATGGGAATGAAAACAAGGGTGGGGATCAGATGTGGGGAGAATGGAGGTGGGAGGTGAGAGGGCTGGGAACAAGAAAGAAAACTGAGGGGGAGGGGCATCTCTTTGACAAGCTAGAGGCCTGCAACAGGGTAGGCTCCTGGGAGGATATGGGTGTGACTCTAACTGAGACTTCTAATGGGGAGGGGGACATGGAGACTGAAGTGACCACCTCCTAGTGGAGGGAGGAGAACAACAACCAACCCACAAAACCTTCATTCCAAAAATTAGTCTGCCTACAAAAGTGCAGGGATAAAGAGGGACCTTAGATTGAGGGAATGTCCAACAAATGATTGGCCCAACATGAGACCCACCCCACGGTAGAGAACCAGCACCTGACACTAGTAATGATTCTCTGCTGTGCTTGCAGACAGGAGCCTAACATCACTGTCCTCCTGGAGGCTACACCCAGCAGCAGATGGAGACAGAAGCTGGAACTTGCAGCCAAGCATGGGGTGGAGCTCTGAGAATCTTGTGGAAGTGTTGGGAGAAAGAGGGAAGGACCTGGAGGGGTCAGGAACCCCACAAAAAGACCAACAGAGACAACTAACCCAGACTCCACAGGGGCTTACAGAGACTGAGACATCAGCTAAGGAGCATATATGGTCTGGACCTAGGCTCTCTGCACATATGTGGCTGTTGGACAGCTTTGTCTCTGTGTGGGTCGCCTGGTGAGTGGAGGGAGTGGGGGGCTCTTTCTAACATGTAATCTATTGTCTGCTTTTGAATCTCTTCCCCCTGTCAGGGCTGCCTTGCCCCGTGGCCTCAGTGGATGAGGATATGCTAAGTCTTGATGTGACTTGATGTGCTGGGGAGAATTGATACAGTGGGAGACAGGCTCCCCTTTTCTGGGGGGGGAGGGAGAGCAGAAGGGGGAAAGAAAGGGAGGGGGGACTAGGAGGAAGAAAAAGAGAAAAGTAAATAAATAAAAATCCGAAACAACAACAACAAAAATTAAAACACAAAAATTTCTTAAGGAGTAAAGTTACTAGGAACTAGAGTATGTCACATCACCTTTCTGAGTCTCCATTTCCTCATTACAGGCTTCATCTTCTTACTTCTCATTTTACATCCATTCAGGAGTAAGAAGACCCAAACAAAACAGGACTCATCAAGCACTGGGTAAAAAACGGGGGAAGAAAACAGTGATGTGAACGTCGAAAGTGATGATGGCAAAGAAAGGTCGCAGTGGGAGATTCTAGTTATAGCAAAGAGTTTAAAAGAAAAGTGTGGTCATGATTTGGACAGGGAACTGAGCCTCCAGACTTCTGCACGCCTGGCTGTGCTCACCTCTTTTCTTAAAAAAAGATTTATTTATTTATTTATCTATCTATCTATTTATTTATTTATTTATTTATTTATTTATGTATATGAATATACTGTTTTCATGCACACCAGCAGAGGGCATCAGATCATATTGCAGATGGTTGTTAGCCATTATGTGGTTGCTGGTAACTGAACTCAGGACCTCTGGAAGAGCAGCCAGTGCTCTTAATCACTGAGCCATCTCTCCAGCCCCTGGGCTCACCTCTTAACAGAAAAGAAATGTTTTGTTGTTTGTTGTGAGACCTTCTTATATAGCCTAGGCTAGACTTATATAGATCCTGAAGCTCAAACTCAGGCTGTCAGATGTGATGGTAAGCGTCTTTACTGGCTGAGACATTTCATTACCCTGGTGCATTTTTCAGTACTACTATTTCACTTTTTCTTATTGGTTGCAAAATGTTGGATGGATTTCAACACAATTTTTCAAAAGAAACACTGCGGTGTGTCTAATTGCGTGTACACTTCAGGCTTAAGAACAATCATAGTTGCTGACATAGTAAAAAAAAAAATAGTAAAACTAGGAGCTGAGATTTGAAAATCTGGGTTGACCCTGAGCTGTGCCCTAAGTATATTGTATTTACTGTCTCTCATGGGAATGATGGAGAATCACTGTGGTTTCACTGTGATTTTAGGCATTGCTCTTTTATCTGTACCTATATCAGTTACTTCTTTGCTGCTGTGATAAACATACTCTGACAAAAAAGCAACTTGGGAAAGACAGGCTTTATTTTGGATTACAGCTTCAGAGGGATGGAGTCTATCCAAGTAGATAGGGTAAGGCAGCAATGCACGGCTGGCCTAGCAGTTAGGAAGCAGGCTGGTCACATTTCATCCACACACGAGAAACAAAGAGAAAGAACAGGGAGTGAGGGCAGGCTATAAACCCTCAAAGTCCACCCCTGTTGACACACTTTCTCCAGCAAGGATCCATCTCCTAAAGGTTCCATAACTTGCCAGACAGATTCACCAGCTCAGGACCAAGTATTCAAACAGGAGCCTGTGATAAACATCTCTCATTCAAACCACAGCAGCACTGGCTAACAAGAAACTGTCTCTTCTCTGTGTTTGAAGTTTTAAACTGATGGAATTTGGTGAGAGTTAACTTGATGATCGCCTTGGGCTAAACACTTTGTTGAGCATCCTCTACTCATTTTCATTTAATTTCAGCACCTGTGATGTGAGGAATAATTACCAACATCATTGTTTGGAACTCGGACTAGCCAAAGTCTCTGGACTTCTGAGCACCCCAAGTGTCCCCCTAAACTTTCTGCCAGATGACCTTTCTACATGTTTTCCCTTGTCTTGGGGTCAATCAAATTCCTCTTTTAGCATGAGGCTTGGAAAGAATTCTCACAGCCCAATCGAGCAAATCTTGCCATCCCAGGGTTCAGCACACCAGATACTTGTACCAGTGGTTTCTGACAGAGGTAATTAACATCCCCTCTGAGGCTTAGTTGGGAGAGGGCAAGCTATAACCATTGCAGCCATGAGTGTGCTGCTGGCTTCCTCTGGATAAAGTAATTGCCACATTTAAGCTTTCAGGAGAAGGACATCCCTGGGGAAATGGGAATTAGAGGGAGAGGGTAGGAGGAGGAGGAGGCTGGCTGCTGAGGGGAAGGAAGGGTTTAATTACAGCGCATGACACTTGCTGGTAGTTAGGAGCTGGGACAATACGCTAATTTCTTCTATGTTTGTGAAGTTTGTGCCAAGTTATCAGGGGAATTCTAACCATTTTTAGATTTAGTGAAGGATAAAGAGTAAAAGAGGAATGGGAGAAGCAAGGTAGACAGCCATGGGAGGAAGTGAATATCTAGCTTTTTGATAAAAATCAGTCTTCTTTAAAAAAAAAATACTGTTCTTTCTTAAAAGATGTTCTTTATTTTTATTTATATGTAGGGTTTTTCCCCTCTGTGTATGTCTGTGCACCACATGCATGCAGTTCCCATGTAGGCCAGAAGAGGGCACCCTAACCCCTGGAACTGTAGCTGTGGATGGTTGTGAGCCTTCATGTGCACACTGGGAATCAAACCCCAGTCTTGGGAGGTCTTGGATCCCGAATAGGAGACACTTGGACATAAGAGTATGATGTCTGCCGTGAGCAGGAGATGGGAGAGTGGATTGTATCTGTGCCAGTTATTTACTAGAATGGGCCTTTATATAATAACTACTGCCATTCAAAACCCAGTAGAACCTACCATTGACAATAGAGTGGATTAGCAGGATGTGAGCTTGAGCGGGGGAGATGGCTGTGTGGGAGAAGCTTGCTCTAAACAAGTGTAAGAACATGAGCTTGAATGGAATACTATCCAGCAATTAAAAACATGGACATCATGAAATTTGTAGGTAAATGGTGGGAACTAGAAAAGATCATCCTGAGTGAGGTAACCCAGAAGCAGAAAGACACACATGGTACATACTCACTTACAAGCGGTTATTAGTCAAATAATGTAGACTAGACATACTGAAATCTATAGTCCTAAAGAAGCTGAACAACAAGACAGACAATAGGGAAGAGACTTAATCCTCACTCACATGGCAAACAGGATAGACATCAGAAGTAGGAGAAAACAGGGAGCAGGGCAATAGCCTTCCACAGGGGGCTTCTGAAAGACTCTACCCAGCAGGGTATCAAAGCAGATGCTGAGACTCATAGCCAAACTTTGGACAGAGTGCAAGGAATCTTATGCAAGAAGGGGGAGGTAGAAAGACCTGGACAGGACAGGAGCAACCGAACCAAAATATCTGGGCTCAGGGGTTCTGCAGAATCAAACAAGGACTGTGTATGGAGAGGACATAGACCCCCCTGCTCAGATGTAGCCCATGGGCAGGTCAGTCTCCTTTCAGGTTCCCTAGTAAGGGATGCAGGAGCTATCTTTGACATGGATTCAGTGGCTGGCTCTTTGATCACCTATGCCTGGCAAAGTGGCCTAACTAAACCACAGAGAAAGAGGATCCAGACAGTCCTGATGAGACCTGATAGGCTAAGGTCAGATAGTAGGGGAGGAGAACTTCCCCTATCAGTGGACTAGGGAAAGGACATAGAGATAGAAGATGGAGGGAGGATGGGACCAAGAGGAGATGAGGGAGGAGGCTACAGCCAGGATACAAAGTGAATAAATTGAACTAAATAATAATAATGAAAAAATGACAAAAACAAAAAACCCAAGTTTGTATCTCCAGGGCCCACATAAAGCCAGGGCTGATGGTGAATATTTGTAACCCCAGGCTTTCAAGGAGAGTGGAGGTGGTCCAGTCCCAGAAGTTCATGGAACAGCCAGCGTAACACAAACTTAAGTGTTAGGTTTAGTGAAGGGACCTGTTTCAAAAAGAAAAAGTGGACAGAGACTGAGTCACCTCCTGTTGACATGTGACCTCACATGTGCATGTGCCCTTTATGCACCCACCCCTGTACACACACACACATACACACACAGAGAGAGAGAGAGGGAGAGAGAGACAGACAGACAGATAGACAGAATATCCAGACTGAGGAAAAGTTCCTAGAGAAACATGACGCATACGAACAAAAGTGGGAAGAGTGGTCGTGAAGACAGCAGAAGCCAGCCACAGGCCTGGATCTCTCAGGAGAGGATCAACATCTCCGAATTACTTGAGATCGAATAAGCAGGCTTTGAAGGTTTCCCCCTGGTTTGTAATTTTATGTCTCTAAAGATACAAAGCATGTCTGTGGCAAACGTGACTTCCCTGAAGTATTCGAGGCACTCAGCCAGCTTTGGGTACATGATGGCAATTTGCAAAATGCTCTAATTAAATTAATAGTTGATGAATGTATTAGATATGTTAATTGGATTCCGCTTGCATGAAATCCTGGCTGTTAATTGGTTAGAACTTTGGAAGAGAGCAATCGAGATTTTTAATTTTATCAGAGGCAAACAAGTAAATATGAGTTCTTAGAGGGTGTTTGGAAATATAGATGCTACTCTAAATGATATCCTAAAAATATTTCTGCAGGAGCTTATGAAATCATATCTTTTCTTTCTTTTATCTAAAATTTAAACATAATTGTATGATTTCCCTCCCCTTCTTATCTCCTTCCAACCCTTCTCTTGTTCTCCCATCCTGTTCTCTCTAAAACACATGACTTTTTTTGTTATTGTTACTTATGTAAACACAACATGTTGAGTCCATTTAGTGTTTCTTGTGTGTGCATGATTTCCGGCCTGACCACTTAGAATTGAATAAGCAAGTAGGGGCTCATCCCTGGGGAAGACTGTTTCCCCCTACACACTCGTAAGTCCTCAGTTGCCAGTATCTCTTGGCAGCTGCATCTCAAAGGGTTTTGTTTTGTTTGTTTTTGTTTTTGTTTTGTTTTGTTTTTTGGTTCATTTCACAACCTAGCATTGGGATAACTTAAGGTGCCAGAGTATTCCTAATCAAAAGCCACAAAACATGGTACTTCATTATTTTCTGTATAAATCTAATGCTCTATACCCCAGGCTCTTGGATGGGTAGAATGCCTGTGAAATCTCAGACCCTACTGAACATGTCGTGGATGTTATGCTTAAAGTTTCCCTGTCGTTTCCAGGACACACAAACTCACAACGGGCTTCCTGGTCCTCTGGCTCATTGACTGTTTCTTCTTCCCTTTCTGTGACACTCCCTGAGCCTCGGGTGTAGAAGTTGCCCAGTAGATACATACACTGACACCCCACAACCACTTGTTATCTGTGTGTTAGCCAGCTGTGGTTTTCTGTTATGTTCTTCATATTCTCAAAAAAAGTATTTCTTTGATAAGGGGTGGGGACCGCGCTTATCTGAAGGAATACGGATAAGCCTTTAGAATGCATTTGGGAATTACACTGGTTTAGTAAAATGGCTGGGGTAGATTCTCTTCTAAGCTCCATGACCAAGCCCCAAGTACCTGGCTGGATTTCCCAGACATTATTTCCCGCCTGTTGAGCAGGCCTTATGTCCTGTTAGACAGCTGCTAGCTACTACTAAGATAGAAACACCACTATTATTTCCTTAGTTCATTGAAGAAATCCATAGGTACCACAGCAGAGCAGGACTATAGGCTGCTTCCCTCTGTTGGCAGCTTACCCAGCTGAGGAGATACTATGAGAGCTAGGCCTCATAGAGGAGGCTCTCAAGTCAGATCTGGCTCATTTCCTCAGAGTCAGCTCTCAACCTCAGAGGCAACAAAGGTCATCAGCAGTAGCCTGTACTGTCTTTGGAGTCTTTCAGACTCTGACCAACAGCTCAAAAGGGGGTTTACCATGCCTGGCACTGAGGATTTTGTTTGTTAGATAGTTTATGGTTGTGAGGGAAAACAATACCAGCCCAACTAGAATAATTTCATATATATGTATGAAATTATATATACATATAATATATATATATATAGAGAGAGAGAGAGACTTACCAAAAATTACATATATAATTTTACATAAACAAAAATAGCATGATTCCTTATGGATTTTTTCAGAAATCCTTGGAGTTATTTTTTTCCTCCTTCCTCTTCCTGTATTTGCCTCCTTCCCTTATCCCCAAATAAAGCCTTCCTGTTTTCCTTCCCCTGAGCAGAAGAAACAGCATCTGTCCAAAAGATGCTGTCTTTCCCTTGAAGGCCTTTGTTCAGAACATGTACCCACTATGGCCTTGTCAAGGGTCTTCCTTGTATAAAACCACGTGCTCAATAATCTCTTAAGTCTGAACCTTTGGTTAGTTCCCAGGTCCAAGCCCCTTTCTAGGAATTCCAACTCCCAAATCAGTGCTCAAAGAGAACCCTCTGAGCCGCCAAGGGGCGATGCAGATTTTGTTTCTAGCTTTGGGATAGTTTAGAGTTCCAGAGTATTCTCCAAAACAGAGTATTTAATTATTTGTTGTACACTAATTTAAGATTGTGGACCTCAGTATCTTTGGGGGAAGACCCTGATGCACAGCACAACAATGCTCATGTTGTTAGCATGGGTGTACAGTAAACGGGCCAGGCCAGGCAGCCATAGAGTTCTGGTCAAACAACAGAGAGAGGGAGGGAGAGGGAGAGAAGAGAGAGCACACCATGTAGCATAGCCCAGTCCAGTTCTTCCTTGTTATGCTTCACATAACAAAACAGACCAGTTTTCCCAAACAGCTTTGGGAAATACGTACCTTTTCCAGATTGATTTGTGCAGATTTCTGATTGAATGATTGGATCAGTATAATGTTTTCTTTTGTATTCCTCCATCATGCGTCTTGACACAATTGACACTTGGTATGTAACACACATCCAGCCATTCAGACTGGGTGCTGGCTTTAGAGGCAGGATCACATCATCCACGTTTGTCCCCGCTAGCTGACGGCACAAGCCATGAACCCACACGCAGCAAGATGCAGGCTCCCCCTTGCAGCCTCTCTTCTTCCCCATTGTTTAACAATATCGCACCAATGTTAATCTCAATTCCCACTCCCACTGATCATCAAACACATATGTTTTATTAACAGTTTGGAGGCAAAGATGAAGGAGGGGTTTTAGTACTGAGCCTTATTCAAATTCATTCATAAGGAGTCTCATCTGGACATTCTCAGTAAGTCAGCTTGTCCTCTTACTGGTAGCTTCTTAGGTCCTCTTTGTCCCAAAGTCTTTCCTTCTCCATCTCATCCTTTCTTCTGGGAAGCCACCAGCTCCATGCTATTTTCAGGAACTCTTGCTTATCCCCCTTGTATCCTCCCTTTCTTCTGTAATTCACTCCTGCCACAGCTCTGCAATACTCACTGTTTAATCTTCACTTCCCATATGCGGGTCTGTGCACAAAGACAATTCCTGCTAACCCAGCAGAACTCCAATCCTGTTTAGAATCTCTCTCGTTAAACATTAGAAAAGGAAAAGTAATTATTTGTCTGCCAGAAGGCAACAAATTTTAAGAGTTCTGTTAATATCTACAGAGCATGTACATATAAAATATCTTTTTATGGTACATACTAAATAAAAAGTCATGGAATTAATGTAATAGAGCTGCTGGCTTTTCCTCTACTAAGATTCATACAATGTTTTGTGTCAGTATTTTTCCTAATGATTGACATCCATTCAACCATTTGTCATCATTCTTATTTATGCCGTTAATGTGCAAAACACTACAGCCATGAAAGACAAGAAGCACTTGCTCTCCAAGGGTACTTGGGCAGTGAGACATGAGGCATGGGAGAGAAGTGTGTGCCACAGGCTGTGTGGGAGTGCTCTCCAAGGAAAACAAGTCAACCAGATGGCTTCCCGAAGAGAAGACTCTTGTCAAAGAGTGAGTTTGCTGGCATGTAAAGGGATGGCCCTAGTAAATGAAAGGAAGTGAGTTCCAGGATCACTGGACCCAATCATAATGTCTGGCAGTTTCTTGCAGTTAAAAAAAAAGCTATATATAAGTAGGGACCCTGACCAAGGACATTTTTGTTTTCACGTCCGTGATTAATGAGAAATTTGTGGGGTGCTACACCAAGGATATATCAATATTCAGTTCTCCCTGACATCCTTGCTTGTTTTTTGTTAATTATTAGTGTAATAGTTTTACAACTTTCTACCTTTATTATCACTCTCTTGTAAAGAAGGACCCTGCCTTCTGTATTTGTTTGTTAATTTATTCCTTCACTTTGGATCAGTGTATAATCAGGGGTTCCTAACTTGGACATGGCAATAATGTATTCCTGTAATTATTTACCTTAAGGCTTATGGTAGGAGCCTTACATAATTGTCTCCAGTGGCTTTCTGGCATAAATTCCTCATCTTTTCATACTTTCTTGTCTCCTAGCACTAGAAGCACCATGCTCACTGCTTCTTTTCATGGCCCCAGGCATGAATTGTAGTCATTTGATTCTTTATTGGAGAAGATCCAGTAAATCCAGGCCTCTGTCATGTGAGGTCTGAATTATGTGGCACCCTGAATGCAGTGTAGCAGTATTCAAGTATTTTTTAAATTAATTTATTTATCCACTTCACATCCCATCACAGTCCCCTCTTCTCTTCCCAGTCCTACCCTCCCTTCCCAGTCCTTCCTTATTTTTCAGAAAGGGAGAACCTGCCTACCCCCACACCCCAGCTCTTCAAGTTGCATGAGGACTGAGCTCATCCTCTTCCTTGTGGCCTGTTAAGGCAGTCCCTTCAGGGTAAAGTGATCAAGAAGCGGGCGACAGATTCTGTGTCAGAGACAGCCCTTGCTCCCCTTACTCGTGAACCCACATGAGACCTGAGCTGCAAATTGCTTACGTATATGTAAAGGCCCTAGGTCTGGTCCATGCACGGTCCTTGGTTGGTGCCTCAGCCTCCCAAGGCCACGCTGGGAATTGATTGGTTGGATCTTTTCATTTCTTTATGGAGCTCTTGTCACCTCTAAGTCCTTTTATCCTTCACCCCAATTTTCTACCAGATTCCCTACGCTTTGCCCATTGTTTGGATGTGAGTCTCAGCATCTGTTTTGAACCTTTGCTGGGTGGAGCCCCTCAGAGGACAACTCTGATAGGTTCCTGTCTGCAAGCATAGCGGAATATCCTTAATACTTGGCTCTCTTCCATGGGGTGGGGTCGTGGGTTGGGCCAGGCATTGGTTGGACATTCCCTCAATCTCTGCTCTATCTGTTCTTCGTCTCTGCAGGTCTTGTAAGCAGGGTAAGTTTTGGATTTAATTTTTGGGGGGGTGGGTTGGTGTTCTCCTCCCTCAACTAGGAATCTTGTCTAGTTAGAAGGTGCCCTGTTCAATTCTAGTAACAGGCCCCTGTTACTAGAATTCTCAGCTAGAGTTCCCCTCATATCTTCCCAGATACCTATTCTGACTTAGGTCTACAGATTGTCACAGAGATGTTCTTACCCACAGGTTCTTTTTTCTCTGCAGGCCATCTGTCCTCCTGCCCCTGCTCTCATCAAGTCTGATCTCCACCCTTATTTCTCTCTGTGTTCCCTCTCCTACCTTGTTCCTTCTCTTCCACTACCACCTCTGTCTATTCTATCTCCTTTTCTGAGTGAGAATCAAGCATCTTTCCTTGTATCCTTGTTGTTACTTATCTTCTTAGGATCTGTGTATTGTAGTATGTTTATCCTGTATGGCTAAAATCTGCTTCTAAGTGAGTACTTACCATGTGTGTCTTTCCAGGTCTAGGTTACCTCACTCAGGATTATCTTTTCTAGTTCCATGTATTTGCCTGCAAATTTCATGATTTCCTTGTTTTTAATAGCTGAGTACTGTTCTATTGTGTAAAGGTGCCACAGTTTCTTTATTCATTCTTCAGTTGTTGAGGGATCTCTAGGTTCTTTCCAGATTCTGGCTATTACAAATAAAGATGCTCTGAACATAGTTGAGCAAATGTTCTTGTTGTATGGTGGAGCAAGTTCTGGGTTTATTCCCAGGAGTGGTATACCTGGGTCTTGATGGTAGAGCTATTCCCAGTTTTCTGAGAAAGCACCAGATTGATTTCCAAACTGGTTGTACAAGTTTGCACTCCCACCAGCAACGGAGGAGTATTCTCCTTTCTCCACATCCTCTCCAACATGTGCTGTCACTTGAGTTTTGATCTTAGCTATTCTGATGGGTATAAGATGGCGTCTCGGAGCCGTTTTGATTTGCATTTCCCTGATGACTAAGGACGTTGACCATTTGAGTTTCCTCTGTTGAGAATTCTCTGTTTAGCTCTGTGTGCCATTTTAAAAGGTGAAGTTTGTTTCAAAGTTAGGATGGCCAGAAGTAATACAGCTCTGCAAACTGAGGCAGGTAAACCAATGACACAAAATTTGAAAAGAATAGATAGCCAACATTGTAGATTTGTTAAGCCAAAATCACTGAGGTTAGGACAGAGAAATAGAATTAGTTGAACAGACAAATAACAGACTGCCTATGTTTCCACAATGAATTCAGTGCCCAGGAATAAAGTGACAAAGAGGTTTAAAATAGCATCTTGGGGCTGAAGGGATGGCTCAGCAGTTAGCAGCACATACTGCTTTTGCAGAGGACCCCAGTTTGATTCCTCGCACCCACATCAGGTGTCTCATAAAATACCTGTCACTCCTGCTCCAGAGAATTCTATTCCCTCTTCTGGCCACTAAGGGCACTGCACTCACATATACAATCTTACAGTGACACATACACACATCATTAAAAACAAAATATCAGCTGTGGTTTACTATGCAAAACTTGAGCCTTAATAACCAGACTTTGGGTTCACAGGACTCTACCATTTGACCATCCACATGAGGTGGACTTTTAAATTCCAGGTTCACTCATAAAAGGAGGCAACTTTCATCCATTCTGTACAGTTCAAGGGATTCTCACAAGGATTAAACTGAAGACTGAGAGCGGGAAGTAGTCACGTGCAAATGCTCTGATTAGCAAACGCTGTTTTTTTTTTTTTTTACTGGCTGGCTAAAGCAGGAGAAGCCCTTTCTCCCTTTTTATCAGGCACCTAATTTTAGTGCTGCACCCATTCATTCTTTCAGCGCACACAAATTAAGTACGGTTGTCAGACACTCAGGGAAAAGCACCGAGGTACCACAGGATTCTAGAATTCAAGTTTTGTATCATGTTATAGAGTCAGAGGGACATTAGTTCAAATGAGATAAATGTAAATATATAATGTGTTGAGAGATATAGGCTATGTGATGAGAGGATATGAAAATGAGCGAGATGAGCTGTACCGATTTCTCTCTGGGCTCACACAGCTGTGTTAACCACGCAACCTGGTTTACATGGTATCATCCTCACTTGCACCACAAAATGTATATTTCAAGCAGCTTTTGTTTTACCTGTGTTGCTTGAAAATTTTAATACATTTTAGCAATGATGAACCATGTGTGTGAAATATGGGTCATGTATGCAGTTTTAACACATGTATCAGCATATATTTCCTGAACAGCAATGAATGTGTTTAATGAACATGACCTCTTCAGTCCTGCCTTTGCTCATCTACCAGTCTCTTTCACCCTATTCAAGGCAGCCATTGATATGCTTTCCTTCATGGGATAGTTGTTTGAAGTTTCAATTATAAAGTATATGCTCTTTGGGGGAAGGCTTTTCTGCATTCTTTTATTTGACTTTTTTTTTTTTTTTTTTTGAGATTCATCTATGTTGTTAAAAGTCCAAAAAACAAAAAATCACTTCCAGGATCTTTTGAGATGGTTCAGCAGCTAAGGGTGTTTGCTTCTCTTGCAGAGGACCTGAGTTTAGCTCCCAGCACCCTATATCAGACACCTCATAAACATAGCTCCTGCTCAGGGGATCCAGTACCCTCTTCTGTTCTCCATGGACACTCAGACACAAGTGCACATACATTCATATAGACACATACCCAGAAATAAAAAAAAATTAAGGAGTCCTTAACTTAACAAAAACTCATTTAATTTTTGTGCTAAGTCATTAGCATGAAAGTCTCCTTCTGGACCCAACTTTCAATACTTTATAAAGACTGCCAGCATGAGAGGGACGCATCCAGTGCAACTGTGTATGGAAGCGCCACATCGTATTATGTCTTCTGTGTCCTTGAATGTGTAGCTCTCTTGTAATCTGAGTCTATAGCAAGCAAAAACTATTATGAAACCAGTGGTGACACACGCATTTAATCCCAGCTCTCAGGAGGCAGAAACAGATGGATCTCTCTGAATTTGAGCCAACTCTGGTCTACATAGCAAGTTCTAGGCCAGCTAGGCATACGCAGTGGGTCCCTCTCTCTCTCAAAAAAATGGCTATTATGAATATTTGTACACATCTGAACGGAAACAGATTTTCATTTTGTATGGGTAAGTACACAGATGTGGACAGGTTCTTCTCCATGGTAGTGAGTGTTTAGGGAAGAGAAAACTGCTTTCTATTATGTCAGTTAAGAGTAAGTGACACTTTCTACTCCTCCGGTGTCTTTTGCCTCTGCTTTTGCCTTGCCCCCCACCCCATCACTGGCCCCCTACGTGTGTGTCTGTGTGTTTGTCTCTGTATCTGTGTCTGTGTCTCTGTGTGTGCCTGTGTGGGGGCATTTGAGCATGAGTGCAGTTGCCTGAGAAGGCCAGAAGAGGGAGTCGAATATCCTGGATCTGGGGTTGCAGGTAGTTGTGAGCCGCACAACATGGGTTCTAGAAACATAACACTGATCTTCTATAAGAGCATCAAATGCTCTTATATTTTTGGCTGTGAGCCTACTCTTCTATGGCTGAGCCATCTCCCCGGCAACTTCTATTGTTTTTTCGGCAAGTATTTTCTGCCAATCTAGAGACCACATTGGCATTTTCTCAACAGTGTCTTCAAACATGAAATCTGGCTTTTAATGTTGTTTGTTTCATTGATTTATTTCCTCTTTTCATTCATGCCAATATGTTTTCCAAACTCAAGGTTACAGAGATATGGTTCCTTTCATTTTCCCTGAAATCATATTACTAATGGTTGGACTTAGGATCAGGTTTGTTGTTCTTTTAACATGTAGTGTGAGATATGGCTAGAGTGTATATTTTCATTGCCTACGGGTGATTTTGCATTGGGTTATCAAATTTTTATGGCACTATTTGTTAAAAATCTTGTCCTTTCCCCAGTGAACTTAGCCTCTTTGTTGAAAAATCAATAGAAAATTTATGTGCGTGTCTGTTCCCATACTCAACGGTCAGTATATTTTGAAGATGGATTAAAATGATTCAACTTGTGAAGCTATAGAATAGAACATTCTGAACCATGACCTTGGGGCTCTGTAACTCAGTCCTGCTCTTGGGTGGACATGGACAGGAGAATGGCCAGAATTCCAGAGTTCCTGCTTCCGGAGGTCTGACCCGGGTGACTGCCCTTTCTTAGTGAGTTTCTGAACAGACATCAGGTGAATGTTCTAGGAGTTTTGCTCACTTTTCTTGCTGAGATTTCCTGTGACTACAAGGAAGCAAACAAAAGCTCATGGTGAATAGGCTCCATCAGTAGAGGGAAGAGTCAGCAAACAACTAGCAACGTCTGCTTCATACTGCTCCACTCAGCAACAAACAAATCACATAGTCCAGTCCTTGGGATCATGGTAACGCTTTCCACACTTCCTCTGTCCAGGATGACACTTGGCAATGTTATGCTTCATATTACAAATTCACTTTAAAGATTCCTCACTGAAGGTAAATTTTCTTTTCTGGTCACAGCAGGAACACACATTTAGAGTAGCACTTGGTAGTCTATTCTTACTCTGTTATATCTATGGAGTAAAATCTATTTGGTAGAATTTTTTTTAACTTGGGACATTTATTTTGCATGCATATTTACACGTCACAGAAAGGGGTTACACATATGCTGGTGCCTATGTGGAGATCAGGGACTGAATTGCAGGAGCCTCTTCTCTCTTTCCACCATGGAGGGATTAAAGTCAGGTCGTCGGTCTTGGCAGTAAGCAACCTCCCACAAAGCCATTTCTCTGACATATACAGCCAACCAAGTAAGTCATGGAAAGCAAGTTAGTTAAGAACATTCCTCCATGGCTCAGGCTCCAGGTTCCCAGCCCTATTTCCCTCAGTGATGGATCATTACCTGGAAGTGGACAATTAAATAAACCCTTTTCTTTCCCAGTTCCCTTTGGCTGTGGTATTTATCCCAGCGATAAAATAAAACTAGGACGGCAGGCAGTGGTCTGGGAGAGCCTGCGTGAGATCTAACCACTCACCTACAGCAAACCTAGTTGAGCATTTAAAAATCTGGGCAGCATGTCTCTAGAGGCTCTTCTAGTTTTGAACTGGGTCTAAACAGACCCTGTTGCACTGTTCTCTCTCCTTGTGTCAGTTAACATGTGCTAATTCTGTCAGAGACCAAGTAAAATAAAATAAATTGAAATTGTCACTTAAGATGTTTCCTTTGAGGGCAGTCGTGTCCATTTGACTTGGCTGCTGCCGTCGTTAAAAACATGCTTCTGTCTAAGGGAAAGTGCTCCAGGCAGGTTCCACCTGCTTGGGGGGTATTCCTGAAGGCTTATAAATAACTGGGTGTTCCAGTTTCATTCCTGTTGCCGTGATAAAACGCTCGAGCAATGTGGGAGAGGAAAACGTTTGCTCGGTTTACAATTCCGAGCCACAGTCCAGCACTGTGGATGCCAGGGCAGACGCTTAAGCAAAAGCTGTGGAGGACCACTGCTTGCTGCCTCACAGGTTTATGCTCACCGGGCTTTCTTATCCAACCTAGGTTGAATGGCATAGAGCTGCCCACAGTGGGCTGGGCCTTCCTGCATTAATTAAAAATCTCCTACAAGCAGGCCACAGACTGATGTGACCTAGGCATTTTTTTTGTCTTTTTCAAACTTTTATTGAAAATATATTTTTTATCATACAGTATATCCTGATTATAGTTTCCCCTCCCTTCACTGTTCCCAGTTCCTCCCCACCTCTTCTCCCATCTGGATCTACTCCGTTTCTGTCTCTCCTCACAAAAGAACGGGCTTCTAAGAGATAATGGCAAACATAACAAAATAGAATATGATAAGATAAAACAAAAACCACCTCGCTGAACTTGGGCAAAAGCAAGGCTAGGCTTTCCTCTCAGATGACTCTGGACTGTGTCCAGGTGACAATTAAAGCTAATTAGGACACCAAGCATGTTAAATTTGTTTGTTTTTATGGCTGAAATTCAACAAAATATCACAAAAACAGGGAAATACCAACTGGACATATGACTATATGCAAAATTTACTTGATAATAGCCTTTTAAGGCTTATTAAAGCTTATTCCTCTTCTTCCTCTGCTGCCTAGCTTATCATTATGACAGCTAATGACACCCTGACACCACACGCTCTCTATAAGGCATTAGGTTCCTTGCATTTCCAGATACCATTCAAAACTCTTTCACATTGCTACATAGGTATCAAAATTTTCAGGTGAGATCATTGATGAGCAAGACATAGTTTTTAATATCTGCCCCTCCTTTGGCTTAAAATGTTCTTCCATGTATTGTATTATACTTCCTGGAAGGGAAGTTTGTGTGTGATGTTGGCCATTTGGATTCTTTCTAGTTAGTCGCATTACAAAATTTCATTCTCCACCTTTACTCCTTAAGATCCACTTTCTAATAACACTGGTGACTGGATTGAATGGTGAGCACAAAGACTCTGAAGTAGACTCAGTTGCTCAAGGAAAAGTGGAAGGAAGTGACAGTCATTTGAGGTACACAGGTCTCCTACGTTAGGACACTCTGGCAAGTGGCTAATCTAGAAACTGGATACTGTCACAGGTGGCAAGCCTTCACAAAGCAGTTATATGATAGGAAGGACGGCTTCTATGGGGGCGACTTAAAGAAAGGTTTGCAGAAGATAGAGAGTTGGGAGAAAGATTAAAGGATGGGTTTCTGCTTGCAAAACCATAGAGAAAATGTGGGGTGATGGCACAGAAGGCTGTAGCTTCATCTCACCCCTTCTCCTGTACATAAAATTTCCAAACGTTACAAACCACTGTGGTCTCCTAGGTTTTGTGGACAAAGACATTTCCAGGGACTCTACTAGAAAGAATTAATTAGAACACAGCACCGTATTTATTGTTATTTAACATACTAAAACATATGGTGGAGGAACTTCCTTGGAGCCTGTGCGCTCCTTAAACACAGGCGTCATCGGCCTCCTACCCACCCCCACACCTCCTGCCTGAATAGCATTCACGGCCCTTTCCACATGGTGCTTCATCCACGATATTCAAAAGTATTTGATAAATAAATATATATTTATAATTTATACTTATATCTGATATATATAAATATATGTGTGTGAATATTTTTTTTATTTAACTTTTATTAATTACACTTTATTCATTTTGTATCCCCCCATAAGCCCCTCCCTCCTCCCCTCCCGGTTCCACCCTCCCCCCTCCTTTCTGCATGCATGCCCCTCCCCATGTCCACTGATTGGTGAGGTCCTCCTCTCCTACTTTCTGATCTTAGTCTATCAGTTCTCATCAGAAGTGGCTGCATTGTCAGGGTTCTAGGTTATCTCCATGAATAGTCCTTGGTTGGAGTATGAGTCTCTGGGAAGTTCGCTGTGTTCAAATTTTCTTGTTCTGTTGCTCTCCAATATTTAACCAACTTGACTCGAACAGAACTCTCATTGGCTCATAAAATCCGTGTTCAGTAGATTAAATAAGGCATTGAGGGAGGATGAAGATAAGGTTTTTTGGCTAAATCTCAGCCAGAGCCCACATTAGAAATTCACCTATCAATTCCATTTCTTGTTGGATTTTACTCCCCGTTTTCTTGGAACACATGGCATAGATAGCGTGGTAGTTTCTTCCAAACTGAAACTTTCCTCACAGGATGGTGGGGGAGGATCAAGAGACTCAGGAGGTAAACAAAGCGCACATGCGTGGGAAGGTGGAAGCTTAGAAGATTCTGGAAGGTTCCTCTTCAGTTTTGTACAAGGACTAGATAGCTGGTTAGGGGAGGCTACTGATCGGCAGAGCTTCTGAGAGGAGATGCTTGGAGCTGTTCTGCAGCCTGCAAGTTGTGCAGAGAGCCCGAGGGTTGCAACTTTCACGAGCTGCCTGTCTTGTTGGGGATGGGCTTTTCGGTAAGGGAACTGCTTTTGAGCCACTCCTGTTCCTGTAAGGGACCCCTCACCCGCACTCCCGTTAGCAACCTGAGTACAAGCTCACTGATTTTCCATGTTGGGCATACAATGTCATTATTTTAGCACGTGCGTGCGTGTGTTGCATCTCCCTAGGAAAACCATGCCACGCAACAGGAGGACTGGGTTAATTTCTCTCCTCCAGATGCAATCAGTGCGCTTGTAGCCCAAGGACTTATTTAATAGTTCATCTTACACCGTGTGTGAAACTGACAAAAAAACCGAATGAATGGGGACATCTGGAGGGTAGGACCTGTTGTCATCTCTTTGCAGTACTGAGTTTGCCTCTTCGGGAACTCGGCCTCCCTTCTTAGAATTTACCAGCTTTGTTATTCTCTAAGGTGATTTTTCAAGGCTCTTGGCTCGCACACTCTCTGCCTGAAGACAGTTCCTTTGTAAGGCTTTTCTTGTCCTGCCCTAGATGTCTGGGAGCCTCTTGGCAGCTGTTCCCATTTGATGGAAAGTGAAGGGAGTCCGCTTTGCAGCTGTCTCCAGGATGCTCCAGGATATGTGAGCCTGTGACCTTCTTGTGTAAATGGAATGCATCCATCAATCCTGCCACTCAAGTTTGCCCCTTGCAAAATCTGCATCATCTTGAGTACAGATCCCGAAAAATGATTACATTTCAGTTCTTACAATTGCTCAAAAAGCGAAGTATTAGTCATTTTGATTTCTCCAGATTAAGCTTTGTTTTGTTGGGAAGATGGTCCAGTCAGTAAGATGTTTGCTAGACAAGCAGGAGGAATTGAGTAAGATTCTCCAGTACCCAGCTTGCTTTTCTGTCTGTCTGTCTGTCTGTTTTGTTTTGTTTTTAACGTGCTTGTGATGCCAGTGCTGAGCAGGTGGCGCCAAGAGGAGCTCTGGGGCTCCCTGAAAGACCAGACCAGTCAAGTCAATGAGCTCTAAGCCAATGAGAGATCCTGTCTCTAAAATAGGGAGGCAGAGTGTCCAAGGAACACACTCTTTTTTATATAAATATCTTTTTAAATTAAATATATGTGTGTGTGTGTGTGTGTGTGTGTGTGTGTGTGTGTTCTATCTGCATTTACACCTGCCAGAAGAAGGAATCAATTCACATTATAGATGGTTGTGAGCCATCATGTGGTTGCTGAGAATGAACTCATGACCTTTGGAAGAGCAGACAGTGCTCTTAACCACTGAGCCATCTTTCCAGCCCAGGAACACACTCTTGACTTTAAGCCTCTCCACTCTAAATATGCATGTGCACCCCCACACATACACATACATACTCAAAAGCACACAATTATTCTGTGGATAAAAAAAATCTTCCAGTTTCGAAGAATGGTCTCAGTGTACAAGAAACCCTAGGCAGAGCATGGGCAGGGAGAGGAATGATACAGTTCTATCATCCTAGATGGGGATGAGCCTTAGTCCCAGAGAGGGAACAGGAGTATTGCACACACAGCGGAGAAGCTTCTGAAAGGCAGAGATAGCTTGCTGAGAGGCAGTCCAAGAATGAAATTTACACAGGACAGTAGTAGTTTCCCATAGTAAAGGAGTAAAGGAGAGATACTTGACTTTTGTATATTTTAATTTGAAAAAAAAATCCATTTGTATATTTAGAGCAATAAAGAAATGAACCGTTTCATGCCCCCTGAATAGTCAAGGCACCACGAGACCCTGGAGTTCAAGTGGCATTCTCGGGACTACCATGATTTTTGTTGCGATGTCTACTGATTCAGTGGAAGCGCCATGCTGACTTGTACAGAAGATCACTGATGACTTCTGAGGTGCCTCTCAATGCCATTGTCTAGGGAAAAATAAGTCTCTCAACCTAGCAAAAGGGGCTTCTGGAAGTTTCTAATTTACATACAATATGACCACTCTTGTGCTTAGCCAAAGTAAGGGAACTTTCTGTGGAGTGAGCATCTGAGACTCGGGCCTTGCTTTGCATGATTCCCAAAGAATGCCGCACGCCTCCCAGATCTGGATGTGGCCTCATCACCCAAGCATAAGTGTCTTCAATGATCATCTCAGTAGCACCTTCCCATTGTATGTGTATAAGGGCTCTCTGGTCACATGAACAGAGATGAAAAGTCATCACAAAAGTAAGAAGCTTCCCTCACTGACTAAGGAGATAGGATTCTAATGGTCAGCATTTGATATTTGAACTTTGATATTTTGATATTTGATCTGTTTTGCTGACAGTCAGCCATTGGTATGACTCAGCAGGAAAAAATACCCTTGCTGCTAATTGTAAAGACCCAAATTCAATACCCAGGGCCCACATGGAGGAAGAAAAAAGAACAGCTTTCACAAGTTAACATATGGCCTCAACAAAAGTGTCATATCGTGTTCACACACTGCCAACAAATGCAGATAGATAGATAGATAGATAGATAGATAGATAGATAGATAGATAATATATTTACTATAACAAAAGTGTGCTAATGTGGGTAGAGTAGGGTGCTTTTTTTATAGCACTCCCTTCATTCCAAGGCTTCCCATGTGCTTTTTAAAAAACCCAAGAGTCTGTGGACTGTGGTGACTTTTATGAACAGAGAGGACTGGAGAGATGGTTTAGTGGTTAGAATACTTGCTGTACTTGTACAGGACCTGAATTCAGTTCCCTGTCCCCACACCTACAACTCACACCTGCCTAAAAGTTCAGTTCTGGAACACACAGTGCCCTCTCCTGGCCTCCATGGGCACTGCACTCAGACACTCACACATAACCCAGACAGATAAAGACAGAATTAAAAATAAAAAAATTTTTCTTGTTAGTTTTTTTTTGTTTGTTTGTTTTGTTTTAAAGATGAATAGAAAGGCAGTGAAAATGTGCAGTCTGCAACCATTTCTATATGCACTGGTCCTATTACAAAAGCATGCTAACCCTGCTTCCTCACTCTATGGGGGTTGAATTTAAACGAGATTACATTACATTGAGACCCTTATATTCTACAAATGTTTCATAAGATTTGCAGTTTGGGAAGCATCTTCACCTTTTCACTAATTTGCCTTGATAACCTCATGAGCTGGGCAATATGTTATTTTGCTATTTTAAGTACTTTACCTTGATGTATGAATGTAGATAACGAGAGACTTTAGCACAGTGTTCACTCTATTCACCACCTACATGGCCAGAGTGTAATGTCTGCATCTTGTCTGCTCTAGTCTTCCTTTTCTATGATGAGAGCTTAGCATTTAAACCTCTTTATCTCTTACAGTGATTGCGTTCTTTCCATTCCTGATCAAAAGTCAGTGCTGTAGTGAATACTGCAAGTGCTTTATGATTTTCTGCCACATATGCATTACTTTAAACAACTTATTCATCTTCATTATATTGTATTTATTGTACGTGGGTGATATGTGTGCCACAGCATGCATACAAAAGTCCGAGGACAACTTGGAGGAGTCATTTCTTCCCTTACACTGCGTGGGTCCTGGAGAATTGAACCCAGGCAATCAAGCTTTGCAACACGTGCCTTTATCCACTGAGCAATCTTTCTAGCTTTGACAATTTTTCTGTCTTTCTGTAAATGCTATGTTCAGGCTAGTGTGTAGATTGAATTCCATAGTCACAGAAACAGTTTCTCCTCAGCAAATACTTACAATGTGTCTTAGCTTTTCTTCTAAACTGAGCTCTTTTTTTTTTATCTACATTTAAATGTATTCCTTGGTAATTTTAAGCATTAATACACTCTATCTAGATCATATTCACCCTTAACACCTCTAATAAAATTAACAGTAAGCCATATCAGTAGTCAAGTGATATGCTTTGAAACAAACCAGCACACGGTTATAATTTGTCCTTCTCATGATGCAAAGCCAGCTCTGCAGTTATCATTTACTTTTCACAAGGCTTGCTTCCAATAAACACTGACTACAAATACAGGAAAAAGTCACTGAAACTGGGGAGCTGGCTCAGTTGGTAAAAGCACTTTTTGTACAAGCATAAGGATCTGAGTTCAATCCCCCACACGCCTGTCAAAAGGCAGATGTTGAAATACTCTACACTGTAATTCCAGCACTGTAGAGGACAGCAGAGGCCAGCAGGTCCCTGGGACTTGTTGGCTGCCAGCCTAGCTCCATGTTCAATGAGAAATCCTGTATCAGGAAAAACAGCCAATAGTGATAGAGCAGCAGACCTTATGTCCTCCTCTGGCTTCTCTCTGTGCACAGGCATTAACATTTGTACACACATGTGTATATATATGAAACACACACACACACACACACACACACACCAGGTCACAGCTGCATAGCTAGAGCGGCTGTTGCTACAGGAGTGCCTCTGTGCACGTTTCCAGAGTTCTGTGAACACCCTAGAGATAACCACAGAAGCTTGTTATTTATATTCAAATTTGTTTCTGAGAAAGGTCTACATTCATCATTGGGGTCTCAAAGGAAAACACAGTCTTAAAAATTTAAGAACAACTACCTTGAATGTTTTATAACGTCCTTGTAAACCATTCCTTATTTCCAAGATAAAAAGTAAAGGAAAGAAAAGCCAAACCTTTTTAGCAGCTATCAGATCGTAAACTCTACTCACCTCTGTGGCCAAAACAGCTAAAGGGGAAATACACATACACACACACACACACACACACACACACACACACACACACACATCTTTTGGCTTATGCTTTGAGGGGAAACAGTCCATCATGGTGGGACAGTGTAGTGGCAGGAGGTTACATATTCCACAAGTGTGTCAGGCTTGCAGTCAGGATCAAGGCCAAACAATTTTCTCTGAAATCCACCTCAGTGACCCACTTCCTCCAGCTACGCTCCACCTCCTGAAGGTTCTGAAACCTCCCAATCACTGCCCAGCATGTCAATCTGTCATCTCTAACTCTCCCACCCTGCAAGACACTCAGCTGCTTCTCCAGTTAGCTGCTCCAGTTAGCTCTTAATCCAGTCCAAGACCAACCATCATGGCAGGCCTGGAAATTCTTGTCAGTCCCTTTATCAGCAGCCTGGGTGGGGGTGAGGGAGGATCGCATTTGCTGCTTTCATTTTTTTTCCATGCCTCATGGCAAGGGTGAACTTTGGTAAAATGACAGTTGTTATGAAACTATAGGTCAAACCGTAATGCCACCGGCTCTAGAGGCTTTTGGAGCAAGCTCATGTTCATTTGTAGCTGGTGTTTCTGGCCGATTTCTTCATTAACAGAATGCAGAGCTTTTATGGTTCCCTCCGCCCACTCACAGGGAACCTGGAGGGGATCACTCAGTCACGGCACAGGGTCCCTGAGAGGAAGGATGCACTCTGCGACTCTCACCGTGCCATTCTGCCTAAACTGACTGGGGAAATCGCACACAGTGGGTACAGTGCTGTAGCTGCTCTGTGTAGTCTTCCATGGTTCAGTTTTCATGTGTCCTCAGACATGGCTCTCATGGGCAGGCAGCGGTTCTGCCTCAGACCTTATGTTCACCCAGTTTCCAGTTCTCTCTTGGGTTTGGAGCATGGCTGGCAATTTCCTCTTACATCCTGTACTTTTTAATTTTATTATTTTAGCTGTGTGTTCTTTTTCTATCCTAGAGCTCTAACATCAGAGAAACAATAACAGCACAAGTGACAACGATAACCCATGTTTTGTGATTACAGGTTCTCGGCACTGTATTCATTGGCCTGGTCAGTCACTCAGTTATGCAGTCAGCAGATGCTTGCTGAGTAGAAAGGATAAGCCGAGAGAGCTTTGAGTTGTTGTGTTCAAAATTATGATTGTTGACTTATTTCCCTCCAGTTTTTAATCTGTTAAACTTTGCTCTTTACCAGCTGCCAGTGCTAACCAGTACATTTTTCTCATGTGCTATTGTTTGCTTTTATTATGAATGTGTACATTTAACCCATTGGGTGTTTCTAATTTTTGTTTTCTGGTTCTGGGAGTTACCTCCACAAGGCCCCAGACGTGAAGCCTCACCACATTGGTTCCTGAGTGTAATGTGACACACCTTGTAACTGATCATTCCTTCTTTACAATCTGAATTGACCAAAAATTCTAGCATCCGCTTCCAGCACTATATTTCCTATTCTAAAAATAGAATCAACCACGTATTGGGGAATGTTGTTTTCTTTTTATTAGGGCATTATACGTAGAGGACACAGTGTAGGTGTAGATGCTTCTGGGTGTGGTATTATGTTCCCACAGCATTTCTGGTGGACAGAGTTCAGAAATCAAGAACAGTGAAGAAAGATAACAGACTTATTGCCTATCAGGCATTCCTTCCAAGTCACATTATAAGGCTTCAGCTTTTATTTAACTTCTCTGATTTCATATTTACACCCCATTTCTCCTCTGATGAAACTTGTGCCTCCTAATAGAGTGCTTTGCTCTAACATTCAATCTATTTGCAATTATATTAGACTCGAGTGGCCAGTCCTGCTTTCACACACAATGTGATAACTGAAAACTGCGGAGGCTTCTCCACGATAACCTTTGTCCTAAAGATGGAGTCCCCAACCCCACCCCAATGACACCCTGACAGAACACTGTATATCCGAGGCCCCTGGAGTCCTAACTCTGGTTATGACACAGGTTTGTCCTGCACTTGGGTTTGTGTACTCCCTTTTTCCATGGGCTCTGTGACTTTCTGAACCACAGCTTCACATTTACAAGCATGGATGTAGAACATAAGCAGAAGAGGGAAACTGAAGAGAAAGTAGGGTCCCTCCTGGTGTCCAAGGCCAGCGGGCACATGGGAGGGAAGGTTTTGATACTGAATCTCGTGTGTGGTCTCAGGGCAGGGGCTGACCCTGCTGATTTCAGCGGCTGGCCTGTGATGTCAGACCTGTTTCTGGTCAGGATGCTTTCGTTATCCCAAATGAGATCCTAGTACAACAGTAACAGCTAAATGCAAGGCCACACTTCTCTTATGACCGTACAGTGGGCTACATTCTCAGGAAAGAGGAATTCCTTATGAATTCTGGTTTTCATCATCTTCCTTAGCTCTCTGCTCCACACAGCCTCATGCACCATAAGAACACACACACTTACCTCCCACAATACTCATCTATGTACATATACATTCACACACATACACATGTACGCATACATTTGCACACACAGACACATTCACACACAGAGACACAGACACAAATACATCCACACATACACTTATACATACATCCTCCACACACATTTGCATACTCATAGACACAGAAATATTCACACACACACACACACACACACACACACACATTCACCTGCCCCCACACACCCACCCATATATGTTGACACACTCACGTACAATATACACACTACACACATGCATTCGTATACATACTCACCCCCTCACACATATACACATATACTTGCACACTCACACACAGACACATTCACATGTAGATACACATACACACATACAACTCCACTCATACATATACATGCATACATACGCTTGCATACTCACACAGACATTACACATGCATACATATATACAAAGTCACATAAACACACACACGCACACACACATGCACACACACATATAGAAGCACACACATACAGAGAAACAGACAGACAGACAGACAGACACAGCATTACTTCCTCCAGCTCCCTAACTGGTTTGATCTCTCAAGATGACAGGTCTGAAGTGATGATGGAGCGGTTAAGAGAATTCTTTCAGAGGACCCAACGTCCATCCTAACATACACATCAGGCAGGTCACAATCTCAAATAACTCTAGGGAATTTTATACTCTTTTGTGGTGTAGCATAAGCTCACACAGACCCACACGTGTAGATAAATCTTTAAAACCAAAAGCGAGAAGACTAGACATTCCAAATTAAACCTTCATCCTAAATTCTGACTTAAGTTTCGATGAGTTCTAGAAAATGCAGCGAACCTCTGCACTTTGATTTCCTTGTCTGTAAAATGAAGATAACAAAAGGCGCACATTGCGGGGCTTCTTAACAGCATTGCACAAGCTTGTGCGGGCCAAGTGTTTAACACGGAGCCTGACACGCACTCAAAATCTACGTAGTGCAACCGTAGGGTCCAGATGTTTCTATAGTGGTGTTTCAGAGATTAAAATTGGCAGAAAACTTTTCTTTGTTCTCATTTTTTTGTCCTGTTCTTTCTTGAGAATTGTAGAGATTTTGTGTGTTATGATTTCATTCATTTCTGAAAGTCGATGAAGTTCTAACCAAGGACAGTCTCCAAACTTGGATAAATACTCAGGGAAGGCGCTTGAGCTACTCTTTGACTTGAAGTAGTTTTCTTCTATATTTTGAGATCCTTACACAAGACCAAGAGCGAGGACTGTTCAGTTTCTTCTTCCTCTTTGGGGTAAGTGGAATTGTGTGCTGTGTAGGGTCTATGTCAACTTGACACAAACTGGAGTCATCTGAGAGAAGGAAACCTCAATTGAAAAAAAAAAAAAAAAAACAACAAAAAAAAAAACTTCTGTAAGATCAGGTTGCAGGCAAGCCTGTAGAGCATTTTCTTAATCAATAATTGGCATGGGAGGGCCCAGCCTGTTGTGGGAGGGGCCACCCCCCACCAGGATGGTGGTCCTGGTTCTATGAGGAAGCAGGCTGAGCAAGTTATAAGGAGCAAGTCAGTAAGCAGCAATGCTTTCATGACTTCAGCATCAGCTCCTGCCTCTAGGTTCCTGTCTCGTTTGAATTCCTGCCCTGGCTTCCTTTAGCATTGGAGTATGACCTGAAAGTTGGAAGCTGAAATAAATCCTTTTTCTTTTAAAGTAGTTTATGGTCCTAGTGTTTTATCATAGCAATAGAAACCCTAATAAGATAGATGGTAAGACAGAAATGCTAGTGAGTCCAGGGGACTCACTTACAACATGGGGTATAGGACCGAGTACCATTTCTAAAACCAGGTCATTCCAAGAGATTTGAATTCAGTTCCAGCTTTAGAAGTAAGTGGTTCTAAATTTATTTAACTACTCTCTTTGATGTATTTCACGGTTGTAATTCAGAGACATTTGTGATGTATGTATCTCTCACCCAATGAAGTGATCTTCTGTGAGCTTAATATGATACCATATATGGGTCCATGAGGTTTCTTTTCAGCTGGAGTTCATATTCTAAGGAAATAATGGTAGGAGAAATGAGTCTGAGCCTCCTCAGACCAGTTTATCAAGTGTTAAGGCAGAAAGAGTAGTGAGCTTACTGCCATAGTACAACCCTTTTTATATCCTAGTTTTACATAGTTCATTTATTTATTTGATTGGTTAGTTTTTTTAAGATCTTATTTTTAGTTTGTGTGGTGTGTGTGTGTGTGTGTGTGTGTGTGTGTGTGTGTTTGTATGTGTGCGTTTGTGTGTTATGTGTGCATGACTGTACATGCATGAGGCATTCAGAGAGGATGTTGGTTCTCCTGTAGCTCAAGTCACAGGTGGTTGTGAGCTGTCTGACACAAGTCCTGAGAACTGGACGTGGGTGCTCTGCAAGAGCAGTACTTGCTCCTACCCACTGCGCCATGTCTGCATTCCTTAGGTTTATTTGAGACAGTGTTACATGTAGCCCATGCTAACCTCAAAATTACTTTGGACTTAAATATAGCCTTACACTTCTAATTTTCCTCCTCCTACCTCCCGTGTGCTGGATTGACAGGCATGCATCACCAAGCCTGCCTCATACCTTCTCGTATTTTGCATTGCTTGAAATTCATGTAATTCTTCTTTTCTTTTGAGCCACCTAATCTTCTTACTGTTGCCACTATAAGGTTTTGTAAATTACAATGATCATTTTTGTGTTTCAATTGCTCCATTACTATTCTGGGGAAAATAATCCCTCTCAAGCTTGTGGTGATATGAGAGAAAAGGGAGCGACAGAGGAGGCTGCAAAGGATGGCGTAATATTTAAATACAGTTTGAGCTGTTAACTAGGATCAGTTAAACTTAAGTCCCAGGAGGAAATGATGACTAATCATCTGAAACGGAGATGACATCATCTAAAATCCATATCCTATCTGGGTCTGTGTTCTCTCATTTTGTCACTGCTCTTCCCCGAATGGCAATCGACCCATTATTTATTTATTTAACTGCTCTCCTTGATATATTTAGGAAGGAGCAGGTGCATTCTGCCCAGCAAATGTCTTTAGAGCTCCAATCCTACTGTCTATTTTGAAAGTATAGATATGGGGCTTGCTAGGTGGTATGGCAAGAGTTTTACTGAACTTTGCAACCTTCTTATGAGCTCTGGAAAGGACAAGGGGGTGCCAGAAGGAGGCTGGTCCTGGGTGAAGCACAGGAGCACAGGGAGCTGTCATGTGGGGCCATCAGCTTGTTTTCACTGCTGTTCTCTAATGTCTTCAGTGGAAAGCACTGGCCACGGTTTCAGAGGACACTGCACAAAACAACCAGGTAGCTCCTTCTATGCTTGTTGAGGCCATTTTGATTCAGGTTAAAATGACAGCTCCTACATCTACCAGCTATGTGATTATTTTACCAGCAGGGTAGACTAGAACTTATCAGAAGGGACCCACCAGCTCATAATTAGGATATGCTTTCATAGCAAAAGTAGCTTGTATTTTCCTATATTTATGTTGTCTAGAACCAAGGAAGAAGCCTGGAAGATTAAAACTCATGCCTATTTCCATCTGCCTGGTGAATTCTAACTCAGATTACACATGAATCTGACTTCTGGGTGTTATAATAATAATAGTGGTGGATACAGAGGCCCCTGATCCACTCAGTGTCCCACAGATCGTATCCTGGAACTATGTTCGCTTCTGATAACCACTTGGGAGAGTTGGGGAGGTTTCTGGTTGCTGTGGACACGGAGACTCAGGGCTAGCAAGGAGAGAAATGTATAATTCCTGTCCCGTGAGGACAGAATAAAGGAGATGGAGCTGTTTGGTGAGAAGAGAGCAGCACCAGGGTTTGTAGGATCCATGATCAATAAATCTTTGCATCAGAAGTCTACAGCTTCAGAAAGGGCTTGGGTTAGACCTCAGTGAAAATGGAAGGCCTCCCGTGTAAGAGGGTTTAGGTTTTATCTCTAGCACTGTGAAATAAAACACAAATAAAAAAGATTGCTAAAGCTAAACAATAAAGAAAAACAAACACTGAGTCTAACTTCAGCCATGTGTAAAAGTCATGGAGGAAGGACTCTGGTATTTGTTGTCATGAGAGAAGTGGCTTGGTCACTTTGAGGAACTCATTCTTTCAAATGTGTGTAAACATGTGTCTGTTTTCCTTTTGGTCCACCCAGCCTCTTTGCTAAGAAATAGGGGTCACTTTGAGGAAATATAACACCCTTTCCGGAAGGTCCTAGTGTCTGAAATCTTGACATATTGCCAGTTTCCAGGAATAGTTAACTTTTCTGACTCCTTCTCCCTATGCTTTCATTCTTTGTGTTTTTTTTTCTTGAACCTTCCTCAAAGTAGCCATTGAGTAGTGACTACGAGTCGAAATTCAACTGATGAGACACAGCCTTGTCCCCTTGCGTTAGCTGAAAGGTGGAGGCCAGCCATGGCGTCAGATGTGCTTTCTACATTGGGTTACCACGCACTTTTCTGTGCAGAAGCAAAACTGGCTTTGTGGAGATACTTATGTGCTTGATTATCTACACAACCACACTCTTCTTTATAACAGCTGCTTACTCTATTCTCATTCCCAGGTGACCTCGCTGACCTGAGCCTCGACAGTGTCATATCTGAAGATGTGAGGGTTATAGTGAGGAAATGCACACATAAGACACAGGCAGGGTATCCAATTCATTCTCGTTAATTGCTAGCTGTGGTTCCCGTTTCTGTTAGTCATTAAGACTATACTACAGGATAAGGGATATAGCTCAGTTTGTAGAGTGCTTGCCTGGCATACACGAAGATGTGCATTAGATTCCATGCGCTGCGTAAATAGAGGGATGCATACCTGAATCCCAGCACTTTGGAGGTGGAGGCAGAAAGGCCAAGAGTTCAAGGTCATCTTCAGCTACACACTTAAGCTACAGCCCAGCCTGTGGTAGATGATGTCACAAAAGACTATATAAGGTAATGAAAGTCTGGGTGATTCAAAGACAATCAAAGTAATTGTTGCTAGGCATTATAAAAAATAGGCAGAAGACAAAGAAGGGTTGGAAACATGAGGATGGTGTAGTTTTATGAAGTCCATCTCTGTATCCCTTCTCCAGGTATCTGTGCTTTCTCTGGGCTAGTTTCTTTTTTTAACCTATTGTCCTTGTCCTCATGTCCTACTTGGGCAGCTGCTGGAACAGGCTATAACTGCTAAAATTGCTGAAAGAAAAACCATTGTAGCTTTTTAATAAACTACCACTTCCTTCCATATTAAAAAGGACTGAGCGGAGTACCTTTAGTTATAGTCTCCTTGGCATTATGGTTTCTGATTCTTGTTTTCTGCTGACTGATAAGAACTATAATAGTGTCAGATTCTGAGTATGGGATAGACAGGTTGATGGATGAACAGACGGATGGATGTGTGAGTGGGTTGAAGGATGTCTAGATGGGGATAGGAGGATGTCTGGATGGGAGGTTGGGTAGCTGAATAGAATGGAGAGTGATAGATGGGTGGAAGGATAAGGGAACGAATTTGTGAGTGCCTAGGAGAATGCATGGATAGATAGATGGAAAAAAGGATGGTGAGAAGGTAAACAAACAAATGGCTAGATGCGCATACAGATATATGGATGGATAAATTCAAGAATGAATGGATGGATGACTGGATGGAAGAGAAGGTGAACAGACAAATGGATAGATGGACATACAAGTATATAGATGGATAGATTCAAGAATGGATAGATGTATGGGAGGATGGATGAATGGATGGATGGATGGATGGATGGATGGATGGATGGATGGATGGATGAATGGATGGGAGGATTCATGAGAAGGTGAACAGACAGATGGATAGATGGACATACAGACATATGGATGGATAGATTCAGAGACAGATGAATGGATGGATGAACAGACAAGGAAGTCAGCACAGGAATTATCTTGGCCACTTCATTCAACACATGACTGTCTTGGGATCTCTTTCAGTGGCTGCATGGTCTTTACTTTTACTGCCAGTAGCTCCTTGTATTCTCAGGCAACTGAGATTCTCTGCAGACAAGCCTTTTAGCGTGGACTTGCAAAATCTTACATGGTAAAACAGAGGTTCCTGTGAACACACTCCTTAAATAAAGGGAATTGCAAGTCAAGAGGAGCTACTCAAGCACCAGAGCTCACAAAGAAAAACCAGGCTAATTTTGTGCTTCACTAATTCGAGATTCTTTTGCTGTGAAGTTGTGGGGGATACAGCATGACAGATGTGTTCAGGATTTTCATGTTTCATTAAGAAATAGATTTTGCACATCAGTAGTTATGTGGGAGAGGAGATATAAACTATGCTAGGACTAAATATCCAGTAGTCACACTTCTTGAATATAAAAAGGATGCACAACTACATTTATTTTCACTTTAAGAAATGCTATAGAGGCAAATTATTGTCTCTTTAGCTCCACAGCTCTTTTAAGTTAAACTTGGAGAACCATGAATCCGTTTACTTGAATCAAGTATTAAAAAGGATATTATTCTAAGCAGCAATTAGGACTTAAATGCCATCATTTAATTTCTCCCTGGAAAGCATTTGTTTGCCATCCTATGACTGAGACGTTAAATTGGCCACATCTGGAGACAAACCAAAGACAATGCTGTATCAAACCTCATTTTCAGAGGGCACATCTGCTTCCAGAAAGAAAAAGAATACAAAAATTGACGGCAGCCAAAGAGGAACCAAAGACCCATAACAAATGTGAGGGGGTGGGTGATAAGCTGTTACCATGGAGAGCTATGGGATTAATTTGCACCCCACTTGTAGGTATGGCCCTGCCTGTGACAGCTCTTGATTGAGCTGAGAATTCTATATAGAGAGATGCAATTTCCTGCGAGAACTATAGGTTGTTCTGTGTAATTTTGTGGAGATGTTGTTACCCTATCCCCATCCTGTTTCTCTGTGACCTTCACAGCCATTCACGAGGAATGCCTCACAGCCATGTTTATATGGTATGAACCTGTCCTGTTCTTGTGGCTACCACTGAGTGGACCAGGCTAGACACTGGCTCACAGTGGCCAGTTAGATTTTCTTGATCAGGTCCCCAGCTTTGAGATCTAGTTCAGGTTGGTATGTTTGCCTTAACTTAGTACATACGACCTTTGGAGCTTTGAGAAGCTGTGTTTGGACAAGGGCTCAGAGAAGCAGGTTAGAGTGAAAGATGACAAAAAAAAAAAAAAAAGATGACTACCACAGACCCAAGAGGGTTTATGCTAGAGTTGTTAGGGTCAGAGCCTGGGACCTGGCAGCCCACAAGTCAGGCTGGTCCATCCACTCTTAGCAGGCCAAATAAAGTGATAAACCAGAAGGAAAAAAACCAAAACAGATAAGATGATATATTCAATGTGGTTACTTGGGGATGAGTGACAAAGAGGTCTAATTATCCCAAGCCCATCAGTGGGGCCCTGACATAAATTTATGTTTTAATAGGAGGTAAGAGGCATGCACAGCTGAGTAGCCCTCCCTGGTCAAGATGTGCGCCTGCACATCACTGTTCCCTCATTGTCTTATATACAGTCTCTCCTGTGTGGCAGTCTAACCAGTTGTCAGTATGAAATCCCTTCTGGGTAGACAAGCTCCTGAAGTGGCTGCACCAGGCTGCAGCTGAGATTTGGGGATGGAGTGGGGAATTCTAGTCTCTCAATTTAAAAAGGCTTAACATCTTATCTACTAATGATTTTCCAAATCTCTAAATGGGAGCCCTTCTTCAAGCTTCCTGCATTAGGTGGAAACAATGGCATGGGGAAAACATGCCACCATTTTGCTCTTTTACCACTACCACTATACCTGACTGGTGTGCTCTAGAGAAATGAAACACAGAGGAATCAAATGGCCTTGGGCCTAAAGACGAAACCACTTCTTGTAAGCAGCACGCTTCAGTGATCTCATTTCAATGTTCGCTAAAAACAGTCATGTCTCACTTATAAATGGTTATGTCTGTGCCTTAAACCAGTGGGAGAAATTTCTCCCTTAATTAGAGGACAGTTCTTCTGTAACCCATAAAGATTGACTTATATTAACTTCACATTATTAGTAAAATTAATGAGTCATTGATTAATTTTCTGTTCCTCTCTGTAATGAGTAAAAGAGGCAAGAAGGAGAGTCTTTAGGTTAGGATGTCTGAAAAGATGGAATTTGTATTGATGTTCCTGGCAGTACCACAACCACAGCATTTGAGATGAATCAACAGGGCAGGTGAAAGTACAGGCTACACAGCGGATTCTAAGCATTGTGTCCTAATGTCTCTTCCTTCAGCCCACTTTCTCTGCTTTGCCATCCTCAAGCTGAGGACAAGGTTATCAAGAGCTCACAGGATAGAGGAGATAGTTAGAAAGTGGCCACTTTGCAACATACCAGAGGACTTAGCCTTTCTACCAAGTCCTGTACTCTAGAGAAACTCTTATCTATTCTGTCAGAGACTAATCAACCTAAGGGAAGGAGGTACACAGCTTGGACCAGCTTTTGCTGTCCTGTCCTGTCAAGAATAAAGGGAATAGTTGAGGAGCACCACGGACACTCAAGTCTAGGAGTGCAAACCCACACCATGAGAAAATCCGAACCAGCAGCATCCACTAAACTCACACCTTCCTCTTCTTCCCACTGCATCACAAAAGGCCCCCTTTTATCTGAATTGTACCAAAATTTTAACCAAGTGTAAGTAAATAAATAAACAAAACAAAAGGCAAAAACAACCAAAAGAATCATCTTGAAAAATAAATAAACAAATAAACATCAAGGCAAGAGTCAGACCTGCCAGAGATGCTGCGATTACAGAGAAAAAAAAAATTTTAGATCCATTATGGTAACATGCTAAGTACATTAAGGGAGCAGCTTGAAATCTTGCAAGCAGCATGGGTGGATAATATTATCAAAGCAGACGTTCTGAGAAGCAATCAAAAACAAATGCTAAGGTTCGAGGTTTTAAAAGGAACAGACCATCTAAATATGTGAGAGCTCCCAAATAGCTATTATGTATGACTAACAGGAATTCAAAATAAAGAAAATATAAACAGAAGTAACAGCCAAAATAATTAATATTCACCCCAATTTAATGTTGGATCCTGTACCTGAGATTCAGGAAGCTCAAATGACACCAATCAGCCCCAAAGTAATCTACATATAGTCCAATTTTGGATAATCAAAAGCAAAGATAAACTTTGTTAGAGCCCAGAGGGGAAATGTAAATACCTTTCATGTAAGTGAACAAACACAGTAAAAGTTGTATTATATAATTGTATTCTTAGTAGCTGTGCAAGCAAAGGAGAGACCACTGAGATAAATGAGGTTCTGAGTAAGACAGATCATTCCACTAACTGAGGATTCTCTACCCTGCAAATTCATCCATGAAAAGTAAAGAGCTGTTCAGACAAACCAAGTTAGGGGAATCTGTTCCTGAATGTGTGCACCACAGGAACTGGTAAATTCTCCAGGAAGGAGAAAACTGACCTAGGTCAGACTCAGGCAAGATGAGAAAGAGCAATGATAAGTGCATGACCAAATGCTACAGAAGAGCTATCCAGACTTTTGGGATGCTATTATCTTTTTTGAGGAATAGGAAGAGGTGGGGAAGGGTGGGACTGGGAGATGAAGAGGGGTGGGGCTATGACCAGGATGTAAAAAGAAAAAAACAAATAAATTAATTTAAAAATAGAAGCCAGAATATTTGACATGCTAGCCAAGTGCCATATCACTGAGCTACACTCCTAACTTTTTGATTCTTTATTAATACAAGACTTAACAGCCCCTTTGAAACAATAACCTATCTATCATTTACTCCAGATTTAAGCCAAGAACATCTCCCTATCTATACTATAAGGACAACATTGCTCTAAGAACAAAGCCAGATAAAGGCATTAATAAAAATGGAAGCTACAGCTCACTGTGTTTCATGAACATAGGTACAAATATCCTCAATCGAATATTAGAAAATTAAACACAGAAATACACAAAAATAATGACATACCAAGATGAAATAGGACTTCCTTCAGATCTGGAGGACTGATTCGTCATTTAAATATTAATTATAATTGTAAACATTAACTAGAAAATAATATAATGTTCTATGTCAACAGCCTAAATATGGAAAAAAAATCATATGACTGCATCATTTAAAACAGAGATTTAGCAATGAATAACAGCCAGTCATGGAAGAAACTCTCAGAAAATTAGGAATAAATAAGGACTTTCTACCAACAGCATCTGCAAAATGCTACCTGGCCTCTTGGGTAGCATTCAAGAACTGCAATCCTCCCTTCTAAAGTCAGAAGTAAAGCCTTACTGAAGTAAGTAAGAAGTAAATACCTTACTGATCATTGCTTGCAACATCATCTGGACATATCAATGCAAGAAAACATGAAAAGGAAATCAAGCACATATGTCAAGAAGGGAAAATGAAATGAAATTTATATATGTTGTGACTCCATATGAAATAAAAAAGAATTAATTAATGCATTCTTCTGGAGTTAATAAGTAATGATAGTAAGTTTGCAGGATATGAGGTTAATGTAACACTGCCTTCCCACATACTAACAACAAACCAGCAGAAATTGAAATCAAAGACATCTTGCTACTTATGGGAGTTCTTTGAAAATAGAGTAATTAGACATAAATCTAACAAAATTTACATAATAGCTATATGAGTAAAGCTACAAAACAGATTAAAAATACCGAAGAATTAAATCAGTGAACAAAAGAGAGATAACCCATCAGCAGATAGCAAGATGTAACTTCATTTGTGTTTTGGTTTGGACTAATATGATGTAGAGATTCAGTGCAATCTCAGCTAATGTACAGGGGATATTTGCAAGCGCTCCGAAGTTTACATGAAGAGGTTAAATGACTCAGAATACTGATTCAATCTTAAAAGATGATGTGAAGAATTGACAGTATTCAATGGCTGGATTTACTGTAAAGTAACAGCCACTGAGCCAGCAGAGTATTAGCTAAAGAAGAGACACATAAGTGGAAGAGAGGGATCAGAAATTGCCACATAAATATAGTGTTCTGATTTCATCTCTGTTACTGAGATAAAAATCCTGATTGTGATGGCTGTTCTTGAGTTGACAATTTAACTTTATTGGAATTAACTGAAACCCAAATTGCTAGGCACAAATGTGAGGGAAAGACCTACTTTTAATCTGGGTATTTGGAAGTGGGAAGATACACCTTTAATCCGGGCCACACCTTCTGCCTATATAAATGACATGGAAGGAAGACACTTGCTCTCTTTATTTCCTTATTCTCATTCTTACCAGCTAGTCTGTTCCTTCACTGGCATTACAATCTAATTATTGAGGAATCCAGGGTATTTTGGAAAACTGACTGAGACACATAGCCTTATGACCTGAACAACTACTGGATTCTTGGACCTTCCACTGGTAGACAGCCATTGCAGACTAACTGGACCACAACTTGTAAAGCCATTGTAATAAATCCCATACATACACACATGCATATATGTATAATATATAATACACACACATATATATGATACACTGATAAAAGCAGGTTAGGAGAGAAAAGGATTGTCAAGGTAAGATCTTCAAACAGCTAATCATATTGTATCCACTGTCATAAAGAGAGAAATGAATGCATGCAAACCCTGTTCTTTTCTTGCATGTGTTCAGCTTACCTTCTCTATTCTACAGTCCAGAATTCCCATGCCCAGGGAATGATGCCACCCACAGTAGGCTGAATTCTTTCACATCCATTCATTTACTTAAGACAACCACTCACACTGCAGACATGCCTACTGAATGTAGACAATCCCTCATTAAGACTCTCTTTCCAAGTGATTCTCTGTTGCAACAAGTAGACAAAACTAACAAAGACAACCATCAACTGATCTTTAACAGAGCAAAGAAAATACAAAGAATCAAAAATAGCTTTTCCAATAATTGATGCTACAAAAACTGAACTTCTCAATACAACCATGTGAATCTAGACACAAACCTTACACCCTTTACAAAGCTTAACTCAAGCTTACCTTAAAACAAGATATCAAATTCCAGTCTATGAAACTCTTAGCTCAAATGGGAGAAAATCTGGAATATTTTGGGAATAACAATGACTCATTAGAAACAATCCCAAAATTATGATCTCGAAAGAAACTATTGACAAGCTAATCTTCATCAAAATTAAAACATGTCTGCTTTAGGAAATATGAAAAGTTAATGGTAAGGCTGCTCCCCCCTCAGGGGGAAGTGATCAACGAGCAGGCCAATCAGATTATGTCAGAGGCAGTCCCTCTTCCCATTACTATGTAAACCACTTGGACACTGAACTGCCATCGGCTACACCTGTGCAGGGGTTCCAGGTCATCTCCACGAATAGTCCTTGGTTGGAGTATGATTTTCTGGGAAGTTCCCTGTGTTCAAATTATCTTGTTCTATGCTCTCCTTGTGGCCACAGTAGAGGACAATGCAGCCACTTTTGATGAGAACTGATAGACTAAGATCAGAAAGAAGAGGAGAACCTCCCCTATCAGTGGACTTGGGGAGTGGCATGCATGCAGAAAGGGGACGGAGGGTGGGGTCGGGAGGGGAGGAGGGAGGGGCTTATGGGGGGATACAAAATGAATAAAGTGTAATTAATAAAAAAAAACCACAAATGCACACACTGCACAAAAAAAAAAGTTAATGGGAAAACAAACAACAGACTGATATAAAATACTTGCAGAAGATAACTACTGAATCTCCACTAAAATTCACCTTGTCTTTTCAGCTTCTATTAATTGGAGTCTATCTTGCCAGACGTTTGAGCCAAAATTCTTGGGTTAGCTTCATCCACCCTCCTTGTGTTTGCAGTCTATATCTCACTGGCAGGAAGTCTTCTTCCATCTTCAGTCTGTGTCCAAAAGTAGATCATCGCCTCCCTCATATCATTCTGTGTGAGCCAATGTGCTCTCTGTGGTCACCTCCTGACATGCCTATCCATTACTGTTTTTGAACTATTTACAGTCTACCCAGTGCAGTAGCACAGTGTTTCTTTGTAAATGTAATTCAGTGTCACCTATTCTCTCTGCTTCAGCCTCCTTTCCATGGGCATCACAGCCAAGCTTTTCACTTTATCATCTGCTGGAAGCACTCACCACCTGCCATGCATTTCCCCCAGAAATCAACACAATCACATTCTTCATTCCCTTCAATCCTGTCTGTTTATGTCACAGCTCAAGGATAGGTACCCAGGCCTTTCTGCTCATTAGCTGCAATACAATTCTCTATCTGTAATGCCCTTTATTCTCTTATAATTATCAATTTCTCACATTCTCTATGTATTTGTCAAGGTTCTTTAGGGAAATAGAGCTAAAAAAATGCATATTTATAGGATGGATATCTTCACTTGCTTAATGAATCACCAAAGCTTGATAGCTCCATGGTGTCTGTCCACAAGCTGGAGAGCCAAGGATTTCACCACAGGTTAGTAACCCCAAGTGAAAGCCTCAGAGTAAAACACTGATCATACCTTCCATATATCCAACAGCTGTAGGCAGGAAGCCTGGGACTCTCTCATTTCCCTCACTCCTGGGAGCTTCTAGCATGATCAAATAGTCAAATACCCTAGAGTGTGATGTCCAAAGGATGCAACAGAGTCAAACATAGACCCATGGAGAAAGAAAAATGGAGAGTTAATAGAGAGAAATAGATATTTTTATTATTGCTACAACAATATATCAAACAAAAGTAACTTAGGGAAAGAAGAGTTCATTTTGACACATAGCTGGGAGATACCATCCATCTTAGTGGAGAAGGCATGTCAAGAAGAAACAAGGCAGCCGGTCACATTGCACTCACAGTCAGAAAGCAGACAGATGAACTCAGGTGCTCAGCTGGCTTTTTCTTCTCATCCAGTCCAGGATCTGAACCCATGGTATGGTGCCATCAACATTTGGTGTGAATCTTCTTATCTCAATTAACTCAGTCTGGAAACATTCACATGCCTGCCCATATGTTTGTTTGTGTGGTGATTATAAACCCCCTCAAATTGGTAGCAAGCTTATCTATCATAATTTCTTGCTTCTCTTGCTTTTTCATTCTATCCTGACCCTTAGGTCAATAGAGGCTGTTACTCAAAGCCCAAGCAGAGATTCCCCCTTGGCTTGCTGACCTCACACTAGTGGCAATAGCGTCAAATCATGCCTCACCAGCAGTAGTCCTTTCTGGGCATCCCTCGGGCTGGTAAGGGAACACCTTAAATTATCCACCCCACCATGTATTTGTGCAGTACATCATGAGTTCTCTTTCCCCAAACCCATGGACACCTATACTAGCATGCAAAATTAGTGACAGTAGGCAGTCATGTTGTTTGTGGGCTGATTTATTCCAACCACCAAGCACAGTGCTCAACATCTATGCCTGAAAGAGATTCACCCATCGCATCACTGATGCATTGAGAAGATATCGCTTAGTGAACCCGCTACCATGCTGACCACGAAAATGTCCCTGAGCTTAACAGGTCTTTTCATAAATTCTGTAAGCACTTGCTAAGCAAACTTTTCATAGTCAATGGGAACAGAAGAGAATTTGTTCTACATATTTATGAGAGTTTATGAATGAGATAGCCTTGGTTCTACCAGAACTCTGGAGGATGGAGGAAGGGCACTGAAAATAAAAGATCCAGCATTACCTCAATGGAAGAGATCAGGGTGGGGGAGGTGGACAATCAGGATGTCCTCTAAATAAAGGGAAAGACAAACATTAGGAACTATCACTTTGAACAATTGTTAACTGATATTTACAAAGAAGTTGTATATAATAATTGGTTCTGTGTAATGCTTAGCACACATATATGCTACATAATCCTCACATCATGGTAAATGGTCCATGTATTTCTCTCTCCAAACTTCACTGCTCAGTGCTTTTCAAACCCCCTCCTTCGAGCTTTTGTAGACTCACAGTGTGCAATTGCTGTCTATAGTCACAATGATGGGCAGCTGCCCACCAGGTCTTCCTACTCCTGCCTGACTGTAACTGAGAACCCATTGCTCAGCCTTCCCCTCTCCTCTCACTCCACTCTGTCCCTGGTCCCTGGATTCTCACCTTCTAGAGCCCAGTATTTTTAGATTCCATACATGAAATTAGGTGGCACTTGTCTCTCTGTGTCTGGCATATCTTCACCCGACGAGATCTGATTCCATTCCTCCATACAAGTAGCCCTACATTGTTAGAAATAGGTGTGGGTCTGGTCCTTACCCCTCTTCCCATCCACACAGCCTCTCCTACCCAGTTCCTCTTCTTTATCAACTTCCAATGTCTATTCTATTTTCCCTTCTGTGTGGGATTCAAGCATCCTCTCTTGGGCCCTCCTTGTTCCTTAGCTTCTTTGAGACTGTGACCTGAAATATGGTTATACTGTATTGTAGGTTTAACCTCCACTTATAAATGAGTACATACCATGTGTGTCTTTCTGGGTCTGGGTTACCTCACTCAGGATGATCTTTTCTAGTTCTATCCATTTGCCTGTAAATTTCATGATTTTCTTGTTTTTTAATGGTTGAGTCCATTGTGTAAATGTACCACATTTACTTCATCCATTCTTCAGTTGAGGGACACCTGGATTGTTTCCAGTTCCTAGCAAATATGGATAAAGCCACTATGAACATAGTTGAGCAAATGCTCTTGTTTCATGGTAGAGCATCTTTTCAGGTATATGCCCAGGAGTGGTATAGCTGGGTCTTGAAGTAAAGCTAGTCCCAATTTTCTGAGAAAGTGCCAGATTGATTTTCATGATGATACAAGTTTGCACTCCAACCAGCAGCAGAAGAGGGTTTCCCTCTCTCCACATCCTTGAAAACATGTGTTTTACTTGAGTTTTTTTATTTTAGCCATTCTGATGGGTAAGATGTGAGCGGGTGGGAGGTCTCTAGGACAAGCTGGAGACCTGTGACAGGACAGGTTTCTGAGAGGATATAATGGTGACTCTAATGATGATTCCTAGTAGCGGGGACATGGAGACTGAAGCAGTTACCTCCTAGTCAGACAGGGCTTCCACTGGAGGGAGAGAAACACCAACCTACCCACAAAACCTTCCACCAAAAATACCTTGCCCACAATATGTGCAGGGATAAAGGCAGAGCAGAGATTGAGGGAATGGCAAACCAAAGACTGGTGGGCTTGAAACCCACTATAAGGGAAAGGACCAACACCTGACACTATTAATGATGTTCTGCTTGCAGACAGGAGCCTAAACAGATGCTGAGACCCATAGCCAAACATTAGGTGGAGCTTGAGGAGTCTTGGCGGGGGCAGAAGGAGTTGGGGAAAATAACTCTACAAGAAGACCAACAGAAGCAACTATCCTAGGCCCAAAGGGGCTTACAGAGAATGAAGCACCAACTATAGAGTGTGCATGGACTGGATCCAGGCCCCTGACACATATGTGACTGATGGTCAGTTTGGTCTTCATGTGGGCCCCCTAGCAAGTAGAGAGGGAACTGCCTTGGACATGGACTCTATTTGCCTTGGACATGGACTCTATTTCTTGCTTTTAAATAACTTTCCCATTGCCTGACCTCAGGGAAGGAGTGTTCTCTTGGTCCTGGTGTGACTTGATGTGCTCAGGTGGGTTGGTGCAGGGAAGATAGGGAGGGGGGACTTTTCTGAGGAAAAGGGAAGAGCGAAAATGGGGAAGAGTGTGGGAGAGTGGGACAGACAGGAGAGGAGGGAAGAGCTAGGATCATGATGTAAAGTAAAAAAATAAAAACTTCAATATAATAAAAAAGAAAAGGGGAAATATAGGAATATCATATAGAAATATATAGAATTAATAGGAGGAAAGTATAGATTTTTAAAGATGCTCTTCAGGTAAAAACTATTGTCATTATCAAATATTTTAAAATTCATTGGTATAGAATCTTTATGTTGATACAGAAATAAGGTTATTTTGATACATTGGGTATAGAATTTTAAATACTGATTCAAATTTAAGGTTATTTTTGATACAATATATATATGTATGCTTCTACTTTGGTATGAAGTATTAGACCTATACAACTCATTTTACAAATGTAAAGTTTACTTCCAGTCCTGTTAAAAGCTGCTATTCTAAAGTGTTTAGGATAATTAACTATACAAGTTAATGGTTAATCAATCAGACTCATGGTCGTGTCAGATACTAATCTAGTTTATCACAGAAATAGACATACTAGGTTGGACAGATAATAAATACCTAAAACAAGCAACATTTGCCTATTCAGATTTACGATAGATAGATAGATAGATAGATAGATAGATAGATAGATAGATAGGTAGATAGATGATAGATAGATATGATTATTTTCGATGCAAATATAAATAGATAGATAAATGGTCCTCAAAAACTTCAGAGACCTACAGAATATGGCATTTAAAAATTTTTTTTTCTATTAATTTAAGGCCTTTTTGACTTTTGACATGTCAGCTCCTGGTATACCTCAAGAAAGATGATGAGCATAATAAAATCTCCTTTTAGAGAGAGCATCATTAATGGCAAGCTGCCACTGGGCAAAAATGCCCCAGCTCTCTCTCTAGGCAATATGCAGACCAAAATGGACAAGACTTGGACGCAGGCTGAATTGACTGCCAAGCTCTGCCATGACAGGGTAAGCAAGTCCTTCAAATTTCCAGCCTCACAATTATGTCTGCCAGGCATACTAGGCCAGAAGGCTGAAGATGATGCTACAAAGTTATAGAGAGACAATGTGTGACTGACCAGGCAGTAAACTGTCTCTGTCATCTTTCAGCTTTGGAACCTGCTTGCCGGCACTTCTACTTCAGTAATAATTTTACTTCTCAAGTCTCTGATGGGGTTGAAGACTAGATAGTTACAGTTTCACAGTTAGGTTTAATTTGTTTAGGATTTAAGAAAATGTCTTAAAGTCTAGAAAGATGTTTTTAAGTTGGTAAATACAAGCTTCGATAGAGGATGATTTAGATACAAAACTTTAGGCTCACCTAGATAGGATAAATAGTATTTTCTTGAAGGTTCCCAAATACAAATGAACTAAACATTTCGAATGTAACTTTTCCATGTGGCTTTCCTGATTGTCTTATAACTGTTTTTTACTGTATGTAGTTTATTATAAGTAGAGTCCATGTGCATTTGGGGAACAAAAGGAAGTAGGTCTGGGCCTAGAGTAGAGAACAACACATTCCAAAGTATTCCAGCAAGGCAAAGGAGTTTTACTTCTACAGAAAGGTGCCTGGGTTCATCAAGCCAGCAAGCACTCACACCCAGTGGGGGTCCATTATTGGTTTCTTAATCCCCACTGAACTGTTGGCAATAGGGAAGCTCTTGCAACCACAGGAAGACCAGGAATGTTAATCATGCAGGTGTATCTCCTCAGTGAGGAAGATAAAAATCAAATACCTGCATTCCATCTGGGAAGCTGAGAGTGGATATTGTTAATGACCTGGTGACATTTGTGCTATCTGCAGAGGCAGACTTCACCCACCTTTTGCTATAGAGGCAGACCTCATCCATATCACCCAGAATGATTATCCCAGACTCTCCTTCCCTAGACCATTATCTTTAGCTCTCGGAGTTAATAAAACCTCTCTTTCGGGGAGATGTCACATCTATTTTATGTACTGCTGACCCCTCTGCTATCTTGGCTAGAGACTACATTTGATCTTAGACCTTTAGCTATAGCTCATGGTCACATGTACTTTGTAAAAGAGTTTCTAAGTAGTCACACCTTCAGCTTTATTGAGCACCTGGAATCGGAATGATTATTGCCTAGAAACTTTTCCCCAAGTTGAACCACGTTTTAAATATGCTGACAATGAACCGCCTGACATTAAACTCCCCAATGTCTGATCCAGGTTGAAGAAGTCGATCTGAACTGAGTATTCACTCTGATCTCTTGGGGGATCACTGCCTGCCTTGACACATGCAGGGTCCCCTCACCTAACACCAAGGGGCCCTGTGCCTCTCTCTCTGAATGCTCAGAGCTTGGCCCCATAAACTTATGCAATAAGCTAGTTGGGAGCAACAGGAATTGAGAGTAACCTTGACTGTATATTTTGGTTTCAAGAAGTGCTGATTCTGGCAGAATTTTAATTCCTACTAAGCTGTTTCCTTACTATTATTTTAAACAGAGTGCTGTCTTATTTAACCCTTTGGTGGGAAACAGTACATTTCCTGCAAGATGACAGGATTTCTCTGGCTGAAGAGCAGCCTACTGTGCATATGCACCACATTTCCTTTATCTAATCCTAGGTTGATAGGCAACTTGACTGTGTCCGGGTTTTGGCTAGTGTGAACAGGGAGGTAATGAGCATGAGGGTGCAGATCCTTATGGACACATTGGCGTCATTTCTTTGGGATATACACCCAGTAGTGATGTAACCAAGACCTCAAACGGAAGCCCTGAGATGGAACTAGTATAAACAGAGATATGAATGCTGTTCTCTTCGTATAACAGACTATAAACTCCATTTCATTTGCAAATTTAAGATGTTTAGAGAGAATGAAGGATTCTGAGGCCCAAAGAAAAGATATGAACGATTTGACTTTCCACCTATGACAAAGGCACAAGGGACTCTGATAGGACCAGAACCCCCCCCCCAAGTTTTCTCATTAAAAGTGGGAAATCTTTAAGACTCCATTTTTCTCAGCCTAGATTCCAAAGCAGAACTATTTTTTTTTCTAACACAGAATGGGACAGTAGGGACTACCAGGGTCCCAGGTCCCCTGTGCCACAGCAAAGTTTAGTCTGTCTCACATAAATTTACATATATTCTGGCCTTTGCTGCACAGCTTTCTACAAAACACAAGACAAATAAATCCATTTTCCATTGCCATTTTCTGATTCCTAACTTCTCTGAAATGCAGGGAAACTGAGGCAGTGGGCTTATGAACCCAAGTTCCAATCAATCAGTGGAGCTTCCTATTACAGGGTCTAGTCCTGGAGTCTCCTCAGTTCCCCAGCTCTGTCATCTCTCTCAAAAGCATCCACATGAGACATGCAGAATTAAGTTAGGCATACTTAACGGAGGGGGCAGTGCACATGGCCAGAGAGACCACTGTGCTGACAGACATTTCTCCTGAGGTTTTACACTATTTCTTAAAGTCCCTAAATGGGGCCTTTTTTTAACCTGGTGATTGGCAGACCCATTTGGATTAACTCGTCAGGGAGGGGGACAATGACATGTTTTGTTTTTTACCAGAAACCTTAGCTAGATATAATATTAAGACTTTGGAACAGTTTATTATTTTTTCCACCCAAGGCAGAGATGGGCCTCAGGTGCTATTGTTTTAAACAGTAATCAAAATCCTGTGGTCTGTCTCCTTGGCTTTGCAAGTTGCTGCAGATGAAAAAGGGGTCTGTCCTCACCACTTGTAAGCCTGACATGACTGACAGGCTATCTAGTAATAATACCGGAATGATAAGTTCTGTTTCACCTTTGGCAGAACCCCCATACAGACTTGCATAACATTATGCCAATTTATCATGAAAAGGAGTATAAATAGATAAGAAAAAGAGAAAGGGGGAGGAGAGCCAAAGAGGGAGAAAGGGAGAGACAGAGGAAGGAAGAAAGGAAGGAAGGAAGGAAGGAAGGAAGGAAGGAAGGAAGGAAGGAAGGAAGGAAGGAAGGAAGGAAGGAAGGAAGGA
>NW_026587032.1:4577586-4593643 GCF_907164565.1 Psammomys obesus | reverse complement strand
GGAAGGAAGGAAGGAAGGAAGGAAGGAAGGAAGGAAGGAAGGAAGGAGATAGGAAGAAGGAAGGAAAAAGGAAGGAAGAAAAGAAAGGAAGAAGGAAGGAAGAAAGAAAGAAAAAAGAAAGAGTGAATCAAGCATGGGAAAAGCTGTCATAAATCCTGTGGTAACTGAGGACAGACTCCTGTGATCCCATCACTCTCAAAGTGGAGGCATGAGGATCACAAGTTCAAGGTCAGCCTTGGTTACCTAGAAGGCGATTCCTACAACAAATAAACAAACAAAACAGCCCAGTGTGTGTGAAGCCTTGATTTCAAATTCCAGAACATTGCAGAGAAGGCTGGAGCAGGTATGTGGAGGCAGAATCTCTGTCGTGAAGCAGCGTTCAAGATTTTATATTTAAAATCTGTGTTCTATTCCAATTTTCAGCCCACATGCTGCCTACCTTGGTGGGTTCTACAGTTATTGTGGGCACAATGACAGTTGATACAGCATTCAGCTGCTGACATGCGGAGGGCAATAACATTGCCATTCTTGATCCCCAATTTGTCAAACATTCACATGCAATCTGGTTTTAACATCTGTTATAATTGATCCCAAAGGAGAGGCTGCTTATGTTCCCACATACCAGAGCAATCTGCATGTAGGATGTTTTCTCCTTTTCTTTGAAGTCCCTCACATGGCTCTATGCTTCTACTCTTATCGTGCCCCTGTCTGGGAGTTCTGCTGTCTTCTATTTCCTGTCCCTCTCCACCTGCCCTTGTTACCTGAATCTCTGGTCATGTCATCATTATCACCATCACAACCATCATTAACAAAATGACCACCATCATCATCATCACCACCATCGTCATCATGTCATCATCACCATGACCACCATGATCACCATCTAATCACCAACTGCACTTCCTGTTTGTCCACAGAAGTGTTATGTCTTAGATCTGTTTTCAGTGCTCTGTGGAAGGAGTCCTTTTCCCTATGGGACATTTTGCAATCACATTCCGCTGAGTTCTATGAAGAGACCTGTACCTCCCAAACACCAGCGGGGAGATGGAGTTTAGAAGACAAGGGAGAAAATGAGACACCTTGCAGTCTATAATAATGTAAGTGCTAAAAACCTCTTTTAAATGTTTAAACGGTGCTTTTTTGTGCTGTCAGTGTTAGAAAGCTTCCCAAGAACATATCTTTTAAAACAAGAAAGAGGTAATGACTATGGGGAGGAAGCATACATTAGCTCACTGGGCACCTGGGAAAGCTCTCTTATAAACTAGCAAGATTCCAGTGCACACAACAGAATACCAGGTGAAAGGAGGTCAGGAGCTGCCTTCAATGCAGAGGACCAGGGACTGATTGGGAGTTCACATTGGATTCCTCCAACAAGCGACTATGGATCTTGCCTTAGACATATATTGGTCCCATACCTGGTAGGGATTTTCAAAGATGCTTACCCAGACAGTGTTGTGCTCATTGTTGTTCCTAGAGAAATGGTCCCATTCATATTCAGTAAACATTTATTATGGGCAGCCTGTGTACCAGGCACAGCACCTCTAGCCCCATAAATATTTTATTTTTTAATAGAGAACCTGTGAGTCAGTTCATACGTGTGGTAACATATACATGTGTGAGGAAGTTTATGTCCATGCAGGCACATGAAGGTCAGAGGGGCCATCCAGTGTCCCACTCTCTCACTCTCTGTCTCATTCCCTGAAGACAGGGTCTTGCACTGAACCTAGGGCTAGGCTGCCAGCCAGTGAGCACAGCAGTCCTCCCGACTCATCCACAGGCAACTCTGGGATTACTGACATCCACAGTCAAGCTCCATTGTTTTATGAGTGTTAGGATTTGAACTCAGGCTTTCATGTTGTGCAGCAAACACTCTTGCCCACTAAGACACCTGTCTGAGTCCCTGCTTTGCCTTCGAGCTTCTCTCATGCCTACCAGGGACCAGGTGTGAGTCTGTGACACAAAGCTCTGTAGGTGTCAGCATGGCTTGGGGATCCCAGTAGGAGGACAAGCTTGGAATAACACCCCACCGTCATGAGGTACTGTAGCAGGTAAGGAGGCAAATCCTGTGAGTTCTCCTGGATTGTCTTGTGTCTATTGGTTTTTCCTCCCCATGCTAAATTCTATATGTTTATTTGTTTATTTATTTTTTACTTACATTTTCCTAATACCCTACAAAAGTTTTCTTTTAAAAACCCAAAGTGCTGGGGTGGGGAGGTAGTGGCTTGCTTGTTGTGTAAGCATCAAGACCTGAGTTTGAGTCCCAGAACCTGTGTGAAACTAACTAACTAAACAAACACTAGGAGTGGTGGATGGTATGTGCTTATTACCCCTTTGCTGGGGCGGCTGATGCAGGTAGGTCCCTGGGGTTGGCTGGCAAATCATTCTGCCTTACTTGGTCTAAAAATAGAAAGAAGGAAGGAAGGAAAGAGAGAAAGAGAGAGAGAGAAGTCACTGATGAGGGGTATGGCGATGACCCTAAAGGCTATCAGGGCACGCCACTTGCTGAGGCTCCCCCAGTTTTTAGAACCCTCAAAAAATGGAGACCAAAGGTCAAGGGAGTTTGTATTCTTCTGACATTGTGGCTGTCTCGTTTTTAATCTCCTTGGAAACTAACTGGAATAAAGTATAGATGCAATCAGGAACTGATTTGAGTATTGCTGCCACTCAGAGGCCCCTGTGATCGACAGCTTGGGCTCTAGGTGGGGTTACTGGGAAGTTTGGACGTATGGTCACTTACAGCACTGGGGACACATAATGATTCTTGTGTAACCTGAGTTCCTACCAGAATGCTATTAAAGGGAGCAGTCCTGGCCCCTGGCCTGCCTATCCATTTTCAGCCTGAAGTCTAAGTGGCTGCCAATTCTTCCAGCACATCTTCCTCCTTCCAGTGCCAGAAAGTCATGGAACCAAGCGGTGACACGTGCTCCATCTGTGCTGTGTATTTGGACTTTTAACCTGTGTCGTGATTTGGATATGAAATTTTCCACCTCCTGCAGGAACTCCAGCCTATGAAATGTTCCACCTCCTGCAGGAACTCCAGCCTATGTTCATGTCTGCTCAGTGCAGGGAGGCAGGAGCTTTCTTGGGTACTAGTGACCATTTCAGAAGTTAAAGGTCACTTCCAGTGAGCATTTCCTAAATCTTCTTGCTATGGCTTCATGATTTCACTTCTAACAGCACCAAGATCTGACTCAAACATACCTGTCTTTTTGTCTTAAAGAAAAAAAAAATAGAATGGGTTCTTTGTGAGTAACAGTGAGGACCGCCTTATAGTTAAACTTTGCCTTGAACAACATTTTTTATCACTTATGAATTTTACCTGCTCCAAAAAGCCAAATTTGTGGTGGAGTTCATGTCTTCCGCTCTCCTGTATATTCTGTATTTATTCTTTGGCATAAACATAGCACCAGGTACCTGCTGAGCACTCCTTGGTGTTCTAGTTAGATTTAGGTCAACCTGACACAGCCCAGAAACACCTGAGAAAGGAGTCTCAATGGAAGGACTGCTTAGATCAAATTGACTTATGGATAAATCCTATAGGATTCTATTGATTTTTTTATTTAATGTAGAAGGATCCTTCCCATTATGGGTGGCACCATTCCCTAGGCAGATGATACTGGGCTGTGTAAGAAAGCTGGCTAAGCAGGAGCCCGTGAGCAAGCCAGCAAACATCCTCCATGGATCCTGCTGTACTTCTTGGCTATGAAGTGAATTCTCTGGTCAGAGGTGGTATTGTGCTGAACAGGAAGCAGGCCTACCTTAGTTCCTGCCCTGGTTTCCTTCAGTGATGGACTATAGCCTCTGAAGTACAAGCTGAATAAGTTCTTTCCCTAAGTTTCTTTCGGTCAGAGGGCTTTAACAGGAAAGAAAATAGAACGTTCTGTGAGTCAAACAGATTTGACCCTAAATTGTTCACTTTCCACAGTAAAGTTAAGACAACTGAATATTTATCTCATACTTTCTCTTGAGAGGTGAGTTTCTTACCTCCTCTAACTGTACCCCAGTACACAGATCTCTATAGCATGCATATGAATTCATAACCTGCAGTTACCATAACAGATTGAAATTTGTGTTGTCCTAGAGATTAATGTGAATATCCAGCAAGCCGTAGAGACCTTCTACACTGTATCATTCTATGTTCTTTCTCTAGGTTTAGCCCTTACGTGTGTGAGAACTGTGATGTCCTCATACACATCTTATCTTGTTATGTGCTCTGCCTAATGAGTTTATAAAATAATTACAAAATAATTACAGAATAAGGAAAAGTAGATGAGTGGCTGGAAAGATGTCTCAGAGGTTAAGAGTATTGGCAGTTCTTCCAAAGGACCCAAGTTCAAGTTACCCAAATAGCTTTTCCAGATTTAATGTGTGGGAAATTGACATCACTCAATTATAAATGTAATATTGAAGATCATAGCAATAAACACATCACACACATTTAAAGATATTCTCCAAAGCTTTAGCTTCCACAGTGACAGGCTCTGTGACTCCTGTGAGCAGGCTCCTGCCACGCAGATGTAGGTGGTATAAAAAGGAAAGATTGTGTGTGCCCCTTGTGTGTTCCCCTACCTTCCCCCTTTCCTCTCCTCTCCACTCCTGCTCTACCCTCTCCTCTCCTTTTCTCTTCTGTCCTCAACTCTTTCCTATCCCTTCTCCACCCCTCCCCTCTCATTTCTCATCTCTCCTCTTCTCCCCCTTTCTCCTCTTCACTCTCCTTTCCTTTCCTCTGCCCTCTCCCTTCCTCTCCTCTCTTTGCATTTCTTCTTTCCTCCCTCTCCTCATTCCATCCTCTACTCCTGTCTCTTCCTTTCTCTTCCCTCACCCTTTCTCCTTTCCTCTCACCCTCTTTGTGTACCCCAGACAAGCCCCAAGCTTATAAGGTTCTTGATGAGTTTTATTTGCTTGTTCCATCCTCCCTGACTGATCCCTATTTTTTACATTTCTTCCCCCACACTAATGATTGATCCTCCATGCCTGTTCCATGTTAGAATGGTCAGAGTGCTTTAGTTTATAAAAATTAAACAAATCAAAACAAGACTGAACACCACATACTCAGGGTCTCTGTCTAGAGATTTCAATTCTTATGTGTTTGGTTCAGAAGGAACTAAGGCTCAAGTTTGTGGGACACTGTAGCTTAGCCAGCTCTACAGTACATGGTTCTGTGGTTGCAGACTTGTGAGCCACTGAAGAACACCGAGAAGCTGAAGATGCATCCCCCAGTAAGATACCTGGGGCTGTCTGGCCCAGTTCTTGACCCAAATCTCGGTGGCTTTGACAGGTCATGCTACATTGTAAAGGGGAATTTGAAAACAGCAGAAAGGGAGATCATTCCAGCCAGCTCTTCTTTGATTACATGGACAGTATCTCTCTCCTGTGGCTAACAGCTTCAATTTCCCAAAGCCAGTGCCACTACACCGTCCCAGAACAACCTAGTTTAACCACTACCATGACCTTCCTAACCAGACCACAAACCCTCTAAGCCATCCTCGAGAGAAGCTTTCCCTCTCACCTCCTCCTATGGGGAACACCTCTCAGACAATAAACGCCTCTGTCCTGGAGGCCTCCTCATTTTTCTTTTCTTCTTTCACAGCCTCCAGTTTTAATTTTCCTGAAAAAATTACCCGTATTACTTACTTGTCTCACCACTGGGATCAAGAAAACTGACAACAGCAGTGCCTGGAAGCACTTATTTTGGCTCACAGTTGGAGGGCACAGTCCATCGCATCAGGGAAGGCATGAGAACAGGAACTTAAGACAGTTGGGCACATCACATCCACAGTCAGAAAGCAGAGAGAGACTGATGTTGGTCCTCAGCTCACTTCCTCCCATTCCATGGGACTGACTGTTTTTAAGGTGAGATCTAGACAGCTGCTAACAGATGTGCACAGAGGATAACCTAGTCTACAAAAGCCTTCATAGGTATGCTTTCAGCTTTGTTTCCATGACAATATTAAAACTCATCAAATTGACAGTAAAATTAACCATCAGGACATGTATGGTTTCCTTCCTTTAAAACTGCCTTCCATTCTGCGGTGTTCAGTGTGTTTGCTTCCTCAGGATGGCAAGCACTCTTTATAGTGACCTATTGTTCTCTAGTGAGTGATTGGCAACATACACTCCCAACTAGAAAATGCAGGGCTCTTTAATCCCTGAAACCATCCTTCTCATCAGTGTTAAGAGCTGGATGTATATCCCACAGCTTTGGGTGTGTGGTTCCCACCCTCAGGATCTCACATGCAAAATAACACTTGTGTAGCCCATGCCTACACAGTGAAATGAGGCATTGAGAAATTCTTTCAATTAGTGTCTAATTAGCTCTGAGCTGCTAGCAGATAAAGCAGTGTGGATTTTATTGCAATAGGTATCATAGTTTACCATGCTAACTCTATAGAGGCTGACTGTTCCATAGAGGAATTGGCAGCTCTGACTAAGTCAAATCTATTCACAGCCTCACCCCAGATCCCAGCACCTCTTTCTGGATGAATAGCTGCCTTCATAGATTACGTACCAAAGTTGTATAATGTAGAAAGCTAAGAAAAACAAGCAAGAAAAGGAAGAGAGATAAGAGGCAATGGTGTTAGCAGCATGATACATAGGACAAGAGGAAGGAAGGCACAAGGACTTTGAACATGTGATCCTGTACCAAAGGCAAAGGAGGAGAAAGACCACAAAACACCATAAAAATCTAAAAACTGTGTTTGGCTCTTCAGACTTTATTTCTGTGAAGTTGCTTGGGAATGTGGAGTAATCCACATGAGCAATGAATATGTAAGGACTTCAAAGTCTTCTTCCAAATTTATCTGTTGATGGCCAAAAACAGTGCCATGGTGTCTGGGAACAGGGCCTTTTGGAGTTATTTGATGCCTTGATGATGGGGTTGTTATCTTTGTAAGAACGTACCCTGAGGAGATTTCGAGCTATCTTTCTCTCACAGATAGGCAAAGAGAAAAAACTAATTATCCACAAGCCAAGGATAGTGCCCTTAACATGGCCCAAGCATGCTGTCAAACTCTGTCCCCAACTTCCATTACTGAGGCAGCTGAGAATCAGGAGAAACTCTGTGATTTAAGGTCTCCCATCTCTGCATTTTGATGAAGCAACGACTTAAAGAAAGAACATGAAAAGACAGAAAAGAAGGTAAGGCTTATAATGTAAGCTGGGAAAGTGTACATTAAGTAGGCTGCGCTATGTCATTCATATGCAATATAAGAATAGAGCTCAGAGAAACCACTAAGAAAAACAATATATAAATAAATACAAGTCACAGAGATAGATAAGTCACTCTGTAGGCCCTTGCTTATCAGGCGCATATTGCCAAAACCCATCCCAGTGCCAGACACACACACACACACACACACACACACACTGACACTAACACACAAACAAAAACTACTAGAAATTAACAATATGAAATTATTTTAAAATGTTCAAATAATTTTGGCAAAGAAAACAAACAAAATTAAAAGCAACCTAACAAGAGGAAAAAAAAACAGAAAAATTAAACATCTAGTTAATAAGTATGATAAATAAAAATAAACTGAATATGCCAATTTTAAGAAGAGATTTTATGGGGTCACTAGGTAGCCCTCTGAAAGCCAGGAACTAGGCTCTTATCTAAAAGACATTGTTGATTGAATCTAAGCAGGCAGTAAGAGGTAGGAAAGTCATCATTTCAACAGTGATGACTTGCAAGCAAGATTCTCTATTAATGTCAGACAGAGTGTGCTTTTATGACCAAGTTATCAGACAAAGAAAGGGACAACACACACTGATTAAAGTATTAATCCATCCAGACACCAAAAGAGACAACGTGCATTGATAAAAGTATTAATCCACTCAGATGCAGTGATCCATTGCGGATATACCCAAACAACAAAATGGCCATACACCTGGGACAAAAACAGAAATGAAGGGGGAAATAGATAAATCTACAATTATGCTGAAAACTTTCACGGTCTTTCTCAACAGCTGATAGAACAACTAGACAGAAAGTCAATAAGGATACAGATTCTCCCAACAGCGGCATCCATCAGCAGGATCTAGTCAATATTTGCCAAACGTTCCATTCAACAGCAGCAGCGTTCATATTCTGTTCAAGACCCCAAAAGTACAAACAAAGGAGGCCACATCCTAGGCCATAAAACAGATCTTGGCAAGTTCAGACAAACTGAAATACAGCCCACTCCAACTTGAACTTATTAACAGAAATAGCTACACTTTCAAAGGTGTGCCAGTGAAACAGCACACAAAAAAATTCCTTAAGTAAATTAAAACATCCACTGAACAAAATGAAATGAAATGATTATCAAAATTTCTGAGCTATAGCTGAAACTATAGCAGCAGGGAGACATGTACAGAAGCATACGTGAAAGAAAAACTTAATCAGCAATGTAAGCACAGCCACTGCAAGGAGAGGAAAACAAAGCAAAAGCGACCAGAATTACAGAAATTGGAAAGCACAGACCATAATGAAATTGAAAATATACGAACAACCTGCCCCTTAGTGACCATTAAAACATAACATGAACACCATTGTCTGTCCTGTGATTGCTTTCTGTGCCCTTCTGATATCAGTGGACTTCTATTAGAAACATTTTTTTTTTGAGAACATAACTACACAGGTATGGATTTATATTTCTAGACTATATATTATTCTATAAATATGTTCTGGGCATAAATAATAAGCATAAAATTTTTAAAGGAAGAGGAATTAGATTTAGAAGCAATACCAGGCTCTCATTTTTTTCCCATTTATTCTCCATTTTTCAGGCACCTTAGTCTGGAGACCAGTGGTTGAATGCTATCACCTGCTAAAAGCCTTTTTCATGGCCATATGATGCCTTATAGTTTCCAGAAAATCTCTCTAAGTCACATAAGTCACTCATAAAACAAACAAACAAAACAACAAAACAAAAACCTTCTCCAATTCAGTAGTACTTTTGACTATCTCTTGTTTTACATATATACATATATATGCACATTATTCATAATAAATGGATGTATATTTTGTGCCTGACATAAATGTGGCCTTCAAACATCCATATGAACCCCTTGGGATCTGAATACTTGATAAAGAAATGTCAAAAGACAAGTGTCAAACATTCTGACAAAAATAAAATATTAAAATCTAGACCTTGAGAGGGCTGGGGCTCAGCTCCATGATAGAGCTCTCACCTGGCATGTCTGAGTCCCTGGGTTCAATACCTGCCAAAAGGGCCAACTGAGACAGAATTGGAACTTCAAGTGTTGAAAGAAGCATTCACATATCTGGAGCTGCTTCTGAGCAGTGTGCTAAGCAGTGTTTGACACCACAGCCTGTAGACTAGCTTGTACCTTCCTTCCTGGCTCTGGCTTCATCCTTCACAAGTTTGATAACACCGTGATGCTTCAATGATTGCTGTCCTCCAACTTTTAGTTGACACTGACACCTCCCTAAGAATATACCTATGTCTCCTATTAGCATAGCAAAGTGCGGAGAGAAGCCACCTGAGAGAGACGTGGTGGGGCGTGGGGGGCAGTTGTTGGCTTTTTGTAACAGGTGCTACTTGTTAGGTTTGTCATATTGAAGGAATCAGGGGACCTCTCTGAAGTCCTCTCAACTCCAGGATAGTTATGATAATTCACTCCCAGCATGTCTCATGGGCCAATGAGAAAATCTCATAAAAACATTTTTGATGTTTTAAATGTGTGGCACATGGGATTGTTATCAGATGACCTTTTACTCTTTTCCCACTTTGAAATGTCTCCTTCCCATGAGTCCAGAAAAACCCCATGGGTGATTTCAACTTCTTTTTAACAAAACCACCAGCTCCACGGCTATGGTGATAAGTAATGCTATTTAGAGTAGCAAGAATAAAGCACCACAAGGATGCAAGATTCTTGACCAGCTTTCTGGTTGAATTATAATTATCATAATTAGGATACATAACACAGCTTCTGTTATCTGATGGCATCCCAGGAAACTATGACAAGAGTTTGAGAAGGGCCAGCCTGAGACATTAACTAGACAATGGACTGGATACTGGCACTGTCATTGGGACTGAAAACTGTCAAAGAATGTAATAGTGAGACCGACAGAAGGCAGCAAAGAGCAGCATCAGAGACCTCAGGAGGCCAAGGCGCCCAGCAGGGCTCTCTAAGACTAGAGGTTAGGCCAATCTCATTAGAAGCCTTCATTAACTACTCCTAAGGGGCCAATGGGTCTCCTTAGAGTGATTTGTAGAAGGTGCCTCGCTCTTTGATGGCTGCTAGCAAAGAGAAACAAGACCAATCAGGGAACCAGATGTGTTACAGTGGAAATTTCAGAAAATCTCATGGCCGTTCTCTTGAGAAACAAGAACTTGTTTCTCAAGTTCTTATATGCTTATTTTGATCTCTCTATATCTTTCTGTTCTCTCTGTCTCTCTCAGTTGTTCTCTTTCTCTGCCTCTCCATCTCTCTGTCTCTCTCTCTCTCCCCGTCTCTTTATCCTTCTCCTTCTTTGTCTTCCTCCATTTCCCTCTCACCCCCTTCAAAGAGAATTTTACTTCTGTCTTCTGAAAGTTCCACACTTTCCCCCTCTCATCTTTTATGACTCACTTGAGCTGCTGAAATGAAGCAGTCTTGCCCCTCCCTAGACTGTAAATTCCCTAAGGGAGACAGAGCTGTCTAATTCTTCACAGACTGCATAATATTTAAGATGACAGCCATTCACACTTCTCTAGACTTGGATTTCATTATCCACCCTCTACCTGCTTTAAACGATATGGCTAGAGATCCTTCTATCTCTGTGAACATCTGGTTCAGCCTCCTTACTGATCTCCTTCATGGAGTCTCATCTCCACCCCCTCACTATGCCTGAATCCATATTTTATCTGCTGCCTCTCCAAGGAGACGACTTATCATGCCTGCTAACTCACACCGTTTCTCATTAAAATGCCCAGAAATTCTCCCTGGATAATGGTCTAGGCATAAACAAGCCTTGTTCTTGACACCAAGCTACATGGTCACCAGGCTGTGTTTCCTGCTTATCTCCCACTGTTCATGCTGACTCAGTGGCTCTTGCTGATTCTCTGTTCAGGTCTCTGCACATGGACAGATATACCCTTACCTCTCTAGTTCTGTTTCTGTCCCTGAGTTCCTCTATCTGGAACCTTTACCTCTCTAGCTTCTTTCTTTGATCTTTGCTTCATACTAAGATAATGCCACTGCCCTGGAGTTTATTCTGACACCTCACTATCTCTTCTGCATCCAACCTGACACTAAATGTTATCCAAGTCCTGTAGGTTTGAATGTGTGGACAGCTCATAGACCTGCTTGTCTCTGCTCTACTTTTATCATTACAAGGATCTCAGTGAGTCTACATGATGGATCCCCAACCACTTACTTTTTAGGCTTCTTTTTTGACAAGCAGTGAAACCTTAATGGTCCCCTTTTCATGCTCTAAACCATATCTTGTTAGTAAAGATAAAAATCAAACTGAATATTGCAGCCTTGCCAAGCTTATCTGCAACCCAAGATTAGTTAAGGTCTCCGTGGTTTCGTTCTGCACTGTATCTGTGTCAGTTGTGCACCCAGTAGCAGTGATCAGATACATCTCTAGAGAGTCAGCCAAGGGAGGAGAGGTTGATTTTGGTTTGCATTTAGGCATGGATGGGAGATACAAAAACGGGATGTTCAGGCTCAGTACACTGGTCAGGAAGAAGAGAAGAGTGCAGATGCTCAGCTGGCTTCTCCTCTTCCCTCCTTACCTAGTTCAGACTCCAGGCCCTAGGATGGTGCCACCCACATTTAAGACCAAGCCTCCTCAATAAACTCTCTCTGGACACACCTTCACCTGTCCATTGGTCAGGCTGTTTCTTCACACTCCACTACTGTGTTTTTCTGTGAAGTCCTCACACAGGCCATGTTTTCTTGTTCCTTAGAACATTTGTCCAGCCTATGTGCTCTTTCTGGAGTATTCTCAGCCTGTTTGATCCACTAATTCAGACATAGCTTTAAAGTCACAATTCAAGCCAAGTTCTTATGAACATCTGTTGATGCTCTAGAACAGTGGTCATGACCTTTTGAGGGTCAAACAACCTTTTCAGAGGGGTCATCTAAGACCATCAGAAAACACACATACTTATCTTATAATTCATAACAGTATCAAAATTACAGTTATGAAGTAGCAATGAAAATAATTTTATGGTTGGGGAATTACCGCAACATGAATAACTGTATTAAAGGGTCGCAGCATTTGGAAGGTTAAGAACTATTAGTCTACAGACTCTACTGTGCATTCTTATAGCAGCCTGTGTCTTCCAGTGGTGAAAGGACACAGCTTAATCCCTGTATGCACAGTAAAGTATTCACAAAGCCATCTGCACATAATAAATGTATTAGTGATATTATTTTCCCTATAATTTTGCTTGACAAACTGCTACCCAGTTTCCTTGGATATAGGCCAGAGCTCACATTCTCAAACTATAATTTCCTGTGTCCCATGTGATATATGGAGAGGAAAAACCCACTACTAAATGCATGCTTACTGGCTGACTTATTTACATAAAGGCTTGTCGCAGCCTGCCATCCCTGCCATTATGCTCTTGTTTCCAGCTCTGTCTCATTGGTAAGAGAGAATTCCCAGCCAGACTGCAGATACCAGGCTCTACGTACATTCACAGCTAATGCAGAACCACCGTCCGACATGCCGTGCTTCACACCTGTGCTCTAAACCCATGAGAGCTGGAGGCAGAAGAATTGCTGTGAGTCTGAGTTTGAAGTTTGAGGCTGTCCTAGACTATAGTGTGAAACTATGTCTCTAAAACAAAAAGTAAATGTCTCTAAAACAGAAAAAAAGAAAACAGAGACAGGAATATCTACTATGAAGAAGTATTGAATAAACATCATGCAATAAGATTATCATGTGGCCTTGGTCTCCTGGATCTTGTGTTCTCTGAGGACAGAATCAAGTTCATTGCTATCCATGAAGTGTAAAGCAGGGTATAAGAATGTGTGAAACCCTCTCTGGGGAATTATTAGAAATTGTACAACTGCTCCCAGGTGATATGAGCCCAGAACTTTTTAGGGAATGGATTTTGTGTAGAAGAGTTTTTGTTGTTGCTGTTGTTTGTTTGTTTTGTACTTTTTTGTAAAAGAAAGTTTACTATTTGCAAAGAAAAACAAAACAACACCCCCCCTCCAGCTCCTGGTGACATTGATGTGTCCTTAACCCAGTTATTCTCAAAGCCAAGATTCCCCAGGACTAATGAGCCACACAAGACCATGAAATTCCTCTTTAAATATAAGCTACTTAGAATGAGGGTTTCTGTCATTTGTGATCAAAATAATCCTAAGAGATGTATGATTACCCAAAGCAGATGAAATTTAAGTAGGTTTTGAAGATGGGTCTGCAAAAGGAGAAGCCATCTTGGCATGGAGAATAACAGACCCAAAACCTAAAGGTTGGATCAGTAATGTGGGTTTGGGGAGCAAGAGGGATGCTTGCTGTCAGTGTGAAAGAAAGTGAAGACTCTACAGCATTGCCTCTCTACTTTCTGAAAGCTAGCATCCCATACTCATGTCTGCAGACTTCCCCATGACCACTCGGCAAGAACTGAAGTAATGCCCCAGTGAACTGATGGAAATGAAGCAAAGCAAATAGGAAATGTCTTCTCGGACAAAATGAAAAATTCAGAGGGAAGCCAAGAAAACAAACCAAAACCCGTTGACTTCCCACACTTCATTAAAAGAATGAAGGGACAAGACTGATATCTAAAGACTGTCCACTGTCTGGCACACAAATATTAGTGTCATTGAGCACACATATTAAAAGTCTTCTGTGGAAAGATAAAATTTCATGAGTCACTCAGTATTTACTCTGTGAGGAAAAATGATTCCAGTACCAAGAATGATAATGAATAGTGCTGTCAGCCATCTCCCTCATGTGGCCAGGGTTCCTGCTAGGATCCTGAGGCTGCAAGGGGACAATGTGCTTCATGAAGGATGTAGCTGGAGATGGGACTTTTCACTACTAAGATTCGGTTCCTCCTTCTACAGTATTATTCCTTCTCCTTCTTATTCACACTCATTGCACCTGCCTTCAGGTCCTCTGAGAAATGCCACTTTCCCTGAGAAGGTGAAGTCTTGCTAGAGGCTATCCTAGGAGATACTAGCCTCATTCTTTGAGTAATCCTGGTTGCAGTTCTACTATTAGTGAGGTGATAGATTGGTACATAGTGACTTTCCCCCTGGATCTTAAGCTCTGTGATGACAGAAACTGGTCTCACCTGCTGGCTCCTTTATGCCTCTCTTTCAGGCAGGCAGAAGAGCAGAGCACAGCAGGCCCTCAGTCTTTGTGAACACAACCAGTTAAACTGGATTAAATCCCTTGCAAACCTCCTGACTTTTTCTCTCTGTCTCTTTTCGAATCTTCCATCTCTTCATCTTGTTATTTTTTCCCCAGCGCTGGAAAATCACTGGAAATGTAAACATAATTGTGGGGGAATAGAAAGAATGATGCTTCTTTTCTGAAGGGGAACAGAGATGATGTTTTTTTGTTTTTTTTTAAAAATATGATCAAGCAAAGTAATTTCAAAGAATGATTCATGCTGTGCGGAAAACTGGGTTATTGGGCTGGACATGAGGAGGTGATTTTGCATCAGTAGACAGTGCTCACCACAAAAACATGAGGACCTGATTTCAGCATCTGGAGCCCACATGAACAAGCCTAGTGGGGGACAGGCTTGTAATCTCGTGATCTCCTCTAGCTGGGGAGCTAGGAAGAGGAGACAAGTGGAATCCATGGGGCTCTTCTTCCAGACAGTCTAGTATTGTGATCTTTGTGTAAAAGTGAGAGCTTGCATCTCAAAAATAAGGTGAAGCTAAAATAATAATAATAATAATAATAATAATAATAATAATAATAATAATAATAAGGTGAAGCACTTTGGCGTCTTTTGTTCTCCATACATTAAGCAGCTGTGGGTCTCTATTATCTATCATCTAATTTAAAAAAAGCTTCTCTGATAAGGGTCAAGCTATGCACTGATGTATGATACAGCGATAAATTATTAGGAGTAATTTTAATCCTATACCCATTTAGCAAACTAAAAGTAGTAGGTTTCTCCCTAGTGCCCACGACTCTTTTAGTCACAGGATCTCAGCCTTGTTGATGGTGTCCTGGCTGGGTTTCAGCTCATGGAGCAGGCTCCTAAGTTCAAATCAGACAGTGGTTGGGTCACCCCCTAATACTCAAGCTTTTATTGCACCAGTGAGCTTCCAGCAGGTTGTTATTGCCACTAGCAGTGTTCACAGTTAAGTGAGACTAAAGATTTCTTTTCCTTTTCAGTGGAATGCACACCTTCCAGCACCTTGAAAACTGGTCAACAGGGTTGAAACTGACTACGACCTGGATTTCTCCACACCATAGAATGCAAGTATGCGGTATCTTCAACAAAAAGGATCTTACAGTCAAGTTCTAGAGTTAACCAACTTTGGTACTGTACTGTTTAGAAGATCTATAGGACCCAGTTGGCCAGCAATTCAGGTAGCCTGTCCATGGCACTGAGGTTTTTATTGCTAGAATATGGTTTCTAGTTGGAGTATTTCCAGTCTACTTCAGGGTAATTTCTTTTAAATCCTTTTTATTCATGTTTATGCAAATGTTTTAAAAACTTCTATAGTGGTGGGCTTCCACATGTCTCTTTCAAAGTGTGTTTGTTGTTTATTGTTTATTCCTCCTTATTTTCCTTCCTTTATGTGCCCTCACATTCTTCATCCCCTTTAATCCTGATTCTTTTCTCCCTCTAGAACACTATTTTATATCCTCTTTCTAATAGATCTTCTCTTCACCCATGGCATGGTCCATTTTAGATAGAACATCTGTTTTGTTTTTTTTTTTTTTGTCCTTTGGCAATTTTATACTTGCAAGTAATGTATCTTGATTATATGTGTCTCAATTCTAACCCTCCCCACTCCTCCCAGGCAGGCTCAAAACATTTTGCACTCTTTTCACACTTCCTTCTTTTCTTTCTTTCTTTCTTTCTCTCTCTTTCTTTCTTTCTTTCTTTCTTTCTTTCTTTCTTTCTTTCTTTCT
>NW_026587032.1:4568154-4577576 GCF_907164565.1 Psammomys obesus | reverse complement strand
CTTTCTTTCTTTCTTTCTTTCTTTCTTTCTTTCTTTCTTTCTTTCTTATTTCTGCCTACATGTGTGATCACAGGCCAGAGAGGGCACCAGATCTCATTACAGATAATTATGAGCCACCATGTGGTCACTAGGAATTGAACTCTGGACTTTTGGAAGAACAGCCAGTGCCCTTAACCTCTGAGCCATCTCTCCAGCCCCCACACTTCCTTCTTATTCTTTATATAATCCACATGGTCCAATTGGTGCTAAGTTTTTGGACTGTTGACTGATGTTGTTGGTTTGGTGTTCTACAGAAGATAACCACAGCTTCAGTGAGTTTATGACCGCAACAGCCACACCACGTCTAAAGACAGAATTTCATATCACTCCTTCCCATTCTGTGGCCTTTACATTTTTTTCTTTCCCCTCTTCCATGTTGTTCCCTGAGCTTGGGGAAAGACTTGATAAAGATATCTTATTTAGGGTTGATCTCCCAATAATCACTTATGCTCAACACTTTGACCAGTTATGAGTCTTCTCCTTAACTGATGACCACTGCAGAAGAAAGATTGTCTGGCTGTGGTTACAGGGAGAGCTAATGTATGGATATGTCACACTCATGTACAAAACACCTTGACAACATGTCTATTTAAGAAAATTATTCCTAATTTTCTGAAAAAGTGCCAGATTGATTTCCAAAGTGGTTGTAAAGTTTACATTCCAAAAGGCAATGGAGGAGGGTTCTCCTTTCTCCACAACCTCTCCAGCATGTGTTGTCACTCAAGTTTTTCATCTTGGCCATTCTGATGGGTATAAGGTGAGATCTCAGGGTCTTTTTTGATTTGCATTTCCCTGATGACTAAGGATATTGAGCTTTTCTTTAACTGTTTCTCTGCCATTCAATATTCCTCTATTGAGAATTCTCTGTTTAGTTCTGTACCCCATTTTTTTATTAATTATACTTTATTCACTTTGTATCCCCCCTGTGGTTCTCTCCCTTCTCCCGCCCCAATCCTTCTCTTCCTCCAACCTCTGCATGCATGCCCCTCCCCAAGTCCACTGATAGGGGAGGACTTCTTTTCCTTCTTTCTGATTCTAGTCAATTAGGTCTCATCAGTAGTGGCTGAGTTGTCTTCTTCTGTGGCCTAGTAATGCTACTTCCCCCTCGGGGGGAGGTAATTAAAGAGCAGGCCAATCAGTTCATGTCAGAGACAGTTCCTGTTCCTATTACAGTGGAACCCATTTGGATACTAAACTGCCATGGGCTACATCTGTGCAGGGGTCTTAGGTTATCTCCATGCATACTCTTTGGTTGGAATATCAGTCTCAGGAAAGACTCCTGTGCTCAGATTTTTTGGTTCTGTTGTTTATCTTGTGGACCCCATTTTTTAATTGGATTACTTGATTTGTTGCTTTTTAACTTCTTGAGTTCTTTATATATTCTAGATATTAGCCCTCTGTCAGCTATAGTGTTGGTGAAGATCCTTTCTCAGTCTGTAGGCCATTGTTTTGTTCTGATGACGGTGTCCTTTGCTTTACAGAAGCTTTTCGGTTTCATGAGGTCCCATTTATTGATTGTTGCTCTTAGAGCCTGTGCTGTCTCAAGATCCAGCTACACCACTCCTAGTCATGTATCCAAAATATGCTCAAATATACAACAAAGACATTTTCCCAACCATGTTCATAGCAGCTTTATTTGTAATAGCCAGAATCTGGAAACAATCCAGATGTCCCTCAACTGAGGAATGGATACAGAAATTGTGGTACATTTATTTACACAATGGAATACTACTCAGCAATTAAAAACAAGGAAATCATGAAATTTTCAGGCAAATGGTGGGAACTAGAAAAGATCATCCTGAGTGAGGTAACCCAGAAGCAGAAAGACACACATGGTATATACTCACTTATAAGTGAAATATAAAATAGGATAAACATACTAAAATCTATACACCTAAGGAAGCTGAGCAAGAATGAGGACCCCGGGTAAGATATCGATCCCCATTTAGAAAGGCAAATGGGATAGACATTGGAAGAGGGTGAAAACAGGGAACAGGACAGCAACCTACCATCAAGGGCCTCTGAGATTCATAAACAAACTTTGGGCAGAGTACAGGGAATCTTGTAAAAGAAGGAGGTAATGAAAGACCCATAAGAGACAGGAGCTCCACAAGGAGACCAACAGAACCAAAGTATCCAAGCATAGGGGTCTTTGCAAAGACCGATACTTCAACCAAGGACCATGCATGGAGATAACCTAGACCCCTTGCTCAGATGTAACCCATTTGGGTTCCCTAGTAAGAAGAGCAAGGGCTGTCTTTGACATGAACTCAGTGACTGGCTCTTTGGTCAGCCACTGAGAGGGGTGCAGCTGTACCAGGCCACAGAGGAAGTCAATGCAGCCAGTCCTGATGAGACCTGGTAAGCTATGGTCATGTGGAAGGAGAGAAGGACCTCCCCTATCAGTAGACTGGGGCTATGTCATGGGAGAAGAAGAGGGAGGGAGGAAGAGTAGGATTGGGAGAGGACTAGGGAAGAGACTACAGCTGGAATACAAAATGAATGAATTATAATAAAGAAAAAATAAATAAATAAAATTTAAAAAAGGAGAATATAGTAGTAGGTTCCTGGGTAGGTTATAGTCCAGTTTGAATTATGTTTTTAAGTCATAAAATTATATTTCTTTTCATCTTTCATTATCTCTTTACCTTTTCTTTTTGTCTTATTAGTTCTTTCTCCTTCTCTCTTTCTATCTCTTCTCTGTCTTTCTTTGCCTACACAAGCCTAATTGTTCCAGCATCTTTTGCTAAGATGTCTCTGTACCTCTACCAGATTGTTTTCCACTGTTTCCAGACTTTTTTTTTTTGCATCTTTCTCTGTTCTTTATTCCCTCACTTTGATCTGAAAGTCTAAACCTCCCCTGACACTATGTACTGAGGCTAAATATTTAGCCTTTAAATCCAAATAAACAGATTTTGCCCCATATTTATTTTCAAATATGTTACTTCCAGTTCCTTTGAATTTCCATTTATAGCATACCTAAAAAATCCTTGCCTATTCTATAGAAAACCTTGCTGGAATTTTGACAGCGATTACATCCAACCCACATAATAATTGTGAGGAGAATGTGTTTTGTTGCTATATTGAGTCCTCTAATGCATGAGCAATTTATGCGTTAATTTCTTTCGATGACAGTCTCGATTTCAGCATCCAAATTATACGTGTTTCATTAGTTGCCCATGTATCTCACTTGTAATGACTTACTCTAAATTGATATAGTTTCATTTTTTTTGTGTGTCTACTTTCTCGTTCCTTATATGTAGGCAATGAATTGGCTTTTTTTTTTTGTGTGTGTGTGTGTGTTTATCTTATATCCTAAAACCTTATATTTTCTATGACTATTTTCGGATACAATTTTATTTCCTATTTTCTGACCTCTGTGTCCTTTAGTTCCTGCCTTGTCTTGAAGGGTTTGTAGTACTAGGTTGATGGCATGTTGAGAGGATGCATTCATGCCTCTGTCCTAAGGGTAGAGGAGAAGTATCCAACCTTTAATCGGTCACTATGTATAAGTTACCCTAGGATTTTGTTTTGGTAGAGATTCTTTTGACATTTCTATGTGTATAAAAATGTATGTGTGTGTGTGTACCTCTATGGTTCTCAATACAACCTAATGTGTGGCACAGGGAGTGTGTAGAGGTCAGAGAACAAACCCAGGTGTCAATTCTCTCTCTACCTAGTTGAGAGAGACTCTGTTCTTTTCCATGACATCTAGCACTCCAGCAGGTCCCCTGCCCCGCCTCCATCTCCTTCTCAAAGTGATTACAGCTGTGTACCACCATCTTGAGCTTTATGTACGCCTGGGGATTTGAACTCAGGTCTTGAAGCTTGAACTTTATACACTCAGCCATCTCTCCAACCCTATTTTTATTGTCATTCTTTTGGAAGTTTCTGCCCAACATTCTTAAATATTTTATAGTGTGTATAATTGACAAATCTTAGATCCAAGGAATAAGTTCCATTGCTGAAGATGTATAATTCTTTTCATACATTGCTGAATTCTTTTGCTGATTCTGTTACTAATTTTTACAGGCATATTTATGAAGGGTGCTGGTTTACAGCTTTTTTTTTGTACTGTCTTTGATTTGCTATCAAAGGGATAATAAATTCACAAAAATTATAAAATATCCCTTCTTATTCTTTCTTTATCGTGAAGGAATCATACAGATCTGAAAATACTGTGTTGTAACACTCATATTTTGTTTTTCTTCTTTTAGCAAAGCAGTCTGGACTTTGATAGTCCTTTGTGAGAAGTTTTAAAGCTATGAATTTCCTTAACAGTTATGGGGTTGAGGCTGTCCCACACAGATGGGTATAGCTTGAAGAAGTTTGCCCATGTCATTGAAGCTGTCACAGTTAAATCTAGAAGAGTAGTTGACAATACCCTCTCCTAATTCCATGTCATATGTATTGGTGCCCTCACAACTATTGGCAAGAAGTTTTTCCTCTTTGGCAGTCACTAGAGGCTTACTAATTTAATCCAACGACAGACACATATACATGCATGTATGTGTATAGGCATTGCCATGCACCCCTGGCTGCCATCAAACTCCCTTGTCACACCTGAGAAATACCTGGATTGCTTTGACTCCATTTTATTTTTCTTGTTGGTTTTTTTTTTTTTTTTTTTTGTTGGTTTTGTTTTTGTTTTCTCTGTTTCTGAACTAGGCTCGAATAGTAAATGGAAATCCTTTATGAAGGGCCATTTGTATACAAGAGAAACTCCCACCTCTGAGCCCCACCTCACTTTAGTTTTACTTTAGATCAGCATCTGCTAAGTCGTCCAGTGAGGTATCCAGCTGATAGTGTTCTTCTCTGACCTCTGGAGTACCCCAGTTTTCAGGCCTGTGCTACCATGCCTAGCTAAGAGCACTCCTTTTTCTAACATATTTAGAAAATTCACTTTGTCCCTCTTTCAGTGTGGCTAGCTGAAGAAATATCTTCAGTTTCCCCCCTAGACTTGTGTATTGTTCGTAGATACACTGCCTAGCACATACAGTGCATTTGAAGATTGCTACTGTTGTCTTTTTTGTTACTGACTTACAGTTTTATCCCATTGTGGTCAGAGAAGTAAATGAATGGTTTCAATTTGTGTTTGTTTTTTGAGGAGACTCTGATTATGAGCGTGTTAGATCATTTGTTATTGTAATGTAAATTTTATTAGCAAATTGCCATGGGTTGTTTGTGCTTATTTAGGGTAGACGCTGAGACTAAGATGGAAGGAGATAACTATTTCAGACTCAGCATATTTATCAAGTGTTGTTTGTCTGTGACTGTTTCCTAGGCCAGGTTCTGCCTCTGCGAGAGAGAGAAAGGAGAGCATCAAACAGCTAAGGATATTAGAACATTGCATCCTTGAGAGTGTCTACAAGGCAAACCATTTCTGACATAGATTACCATTTCTCCCCTAGTTTAAAAAGAAAGGGGAAAAATAGGCCCGCATTTGGAAGAGTAGGCAGGCAATTCATAGAATGACAACTCTCGGCCAGGACTCGTCAGTCAGAACCTACAGTGTGACTATGGCAGCAGGGTTTCTCCTGGAGGGTGTAAGCGCCCAACGTGATGCTGTTTCTTTCGCTGTCTCTGTCAACGCCCAATTTAATGTTTTGCTCTCAGCGGCTTTCCACTATATGCTACTTGCCAATGGTTCCTTGCTGCATATTTAATAAACTCTTTCATTCAAAACCAAAAGCATGGCTATCATAGGTCATTCTCCTTAGGAGGCACTAGCAAAAGTACATGTACTCAAGGCTCTCCTTGTTCTTTCCCTTCTGCCCTTTGACTGTTGTTCAGGTTGTGATGTTCCTGTTCTTTTTTTCTAGTGCACTGGCCCTTCCTTCTTTCTCTGAAGCAATCCTTCACCTTTTGTCTTCCCATCTTTGAATATAACGTTCTACATTATCAAACTGGATTGTTTCAATATTTCCCTAAACCACTAAAAACACATTTTTTTTCCATTTGTTTCAAATGTGTTTTTAGTGGTTTAGGGGAACTTTTTTTTATGCTTTTATTACACTCTTATCAAATAGTTCTCTCAATTGCCTCTTTCACTCAAGGTTGCGCTGTCCCTGTTTCTTGTCATGATGGGAAATTTTCAATTAGACTTTGAATTTATTATAAGTTCTCAGATTTTATTTAGGTCTTCTGTTTTTGCTGCCCTTTCCTGATGGAACATTGTGGAGGGATGCTGTCTTAAAATAGAAAGAAAGGAAAACTGAAGTTTTCTACTTAGACTTAATCTACACCTATGGTGAGAATCTCCTTACTGATGTTGGACACAGCTGTAATTCTTCTACTATAAGCCTTTTCTGAGACACCCTGGTTTGAAGAACCAAAGAGCTTTCTTATGCTGGCTGGTTCATGACCACTGAATGAAAAAGAAGTCTCAGTTTTCCCCAGTTGAGCCTCCTGGAGAGGTCAGTTGGCCTTTAAACTTCCAGGTTTGAGGGGAAGTCTGGCTTTCCCTCCAGTTTGACAGGAATGAGAGCTGAAGATTGTGCAGTTAAGGATGAAATTCCTTGGTTGCCTTGGGTGGAGAGAGGCAAGTCCTCCCTGATATGACACAGGTGGATGGGAATGAAGCCACCCCAAATACTGTTTGTTGGAAGGGGTCTGGATGAGGCCACAGACTTTTAATGTGATATTTTGTTGTAGCAGAATGCCAAGAAGCTCACAAAAAGGTACCACCACCTATGAGTTTGTTTTAACACATGACTCTTTAGAGACATTTTCTTTCAAACCTCTAGAGTAATCCTATAAGCATTGCTAAGGTGCTGCTGCTTCCAGCACTCAGCCTGGGTGACATGATATAAAAGAAAACCCAAGGCACTCATTGCCATACCAGTGCTGGGCACTGTTTCTTTCCTGGTCAGCCTTCACTATTAGCTGAGGGATGGGCAGGTCAGATTGGCCTGTGGGGGTATTATCATGAATGTTCATTGATGTAGAAGGGCCCAGCCCACTGCGGGTGGCACCATTCCCTGGAAAGGTGGTTCTGGGCTGTGCAAGAAAACTAAACATGAGCCTGTGAGCAAGCCATCAAGCAGGATACATTTATCCATGCTCTGTGTTGTGTACTTCCCTGCCTGTGACTGAGTTTTCTGATTAGGAGTAATGCTGTATGGAATATCAAGCATCACTTTACCCATATATATTTTTCTAGAAGTTCCTTTTCTCTCTTCCCGTGATAGTGAGATGTGGCCTGGGTGTGTAAGTTAAATGAACCTTTTCCCATCCTAAGTTGCTTTAGGTTAGAGTGTTTTAACATAGCAGCAGAGGGGCTCTAGAGCTCAAGCCACAGGGCTACCACCTCTCTCCAGCAATCTACAGCCCTCTGAGGTCTGTTTTATACAGTGTCTACAAATGAGAATGATATCAAAGTGGCTTAGGTATACAGATACCCACATCCAATGCAAGCACATGCATAACATCCAAGGTTTTGGAGCTTTGAATAACAGACTAGAAAAGAGGAACACTGAGTTCTGAGGCCACTGGTGAAGTGGTCTGAGGTAGCTGAGCTAGAGGCCCAAGGATTAGAGGTTGACATTAAGGAAATAAACAGGTTAGATACTTTGTGGTAATAAAAGTGCTGGAGACTAGGGGTCACTTGTGGTCATTTTTACAGTAGCTCCTGTACCTTCTTACGTGAACTACAGAGAGACTGAGCTAGTGACCAGAGAGAGAGAAAGACAGAGACAGACAGACAGAGAGAAAGAGAGAAAGAGAGAGGTTTCCTAGAGACAGTGTCAGGCCTAGAGACTGGGGAGAAGGCTCATGGCATAAAGAACCCTCTCTGCCAGCAAGAGGACCAGAGTTTAATCCCTAGCAGCTACATCAAAAGCTAGATATGGGAACACTTCCTAGTAAGCCCCATGCTGGGAAGGTAGAGGCATGGGAGTCCTCGGGGTTCATACGCCAGCCAGCCTAGCTGGATCAGCAAGTACCAGTTTCCAGGGTCTCAAGAAAACAAAGGTGGGTGGCACCTAAGGTATAACACCCAAGGCTGATCTCTGGCCCGTGCACATACGCACACAGACTCACACACACACAGCCCCCTCCGAACATGACACTTAGCACATTGCTCAGGTCTCTGAGCAGTTAGCATGGTAACCACAGTTCAACTGCACAGAGTCTAAACTGAGGTTCTCTGTGCTTGGCTTCTGCGCTGAATCAAAAATGTCAACAATGATTTTCACCAAAGCAAGTAGCGCCATCCAGCTGATTAGGTAGTGAGTGTGTACCTGTGATCACTGAGGTTTATTTCATAATGATAAAGTAGGTAATTAGGCATCTACCACTGTAGATATAAACACTACAGAAGCACTGATTATGGCTTTGTATTCCCTTGGAGCTGCTGCAGAATCAATTATGCACTATTTTCAATATGACAAACTGCTAGAAAGATTGTGTGGGTTATCCCCCCCCCCCATTTTTGTATTGTTAATTTGCTAAGCAATTATCACCCCAGGCGAGACTTGCTGTTATGGAGACAGACCTTCTGGGGTAGCTGGAGACTAGGGGTGAGAAGCCTTTTCCAGGTTCATCTTTGTGCCACTGTCCTGCAGACCGTCTTCTTTGTCCCCACCTGCTGGCTTGAAGCAAATGCACGCTAGCTTTCTCTTCTGTTTTGGGAGAACAGGATGTGAACACAGTCAAAGCATTTGGAATCATGATTTCTTTTTCTAAATCTTAAACAGAATGTTGCAGCTCTTTCATGCTTGTGATGGGATTGTATGTGCGTGGTGTGTGTGTGTGTGTGTGTGTGTGTGTGTGTGTGTGTGTGTGTGTTGTGTGTGTGTGTTTACTTTTTACAATTTATTTTATTTTTAATTCCAGTCACCTGGAACAAGTTTTGAATAAGTTCTCATCAGAACTTCAGTGCACAGCAGGGGTAAATAGGAGGCGCCCTGGATTTCTGTCTATCTCTGCTATTTCCTGATACCCCACAATCCCACAGATGCATATACAGAAAGCTAGACTTCTGATACGAGTGAGCAGGTTAAGTCCCTAGTGCCTGGTATGCTAGCATGAAGATCTGAGTTCGGGTGTTTGGCACCTAGGTAAAGCTTGGTGGCTTGCATCTGAAACACCAGAACTGGGAGGCAGAGGCAGGCAGAGGTGCAGAGCTTGCTGGCCAACCATTCTAGCTGCATAGACAAGCTCCAGATTGACCTTATCTAAAAAATAAGGCGGAGGGTGATCAAGGAAGACACCTGAAGTCAACCTCTGAATTTTCATACATGGACATGTACACACCCATACAAACATGTACAAAGAGAAGTATACATACGCAGGAAATAGAGGAGAGGGAGAAAGGGAAGGGGGAGAGAAAGAGAGAGAAGAAGAAGAAGAAGAAGAAGAAGAAGAAGAAGAAGAAGAAGAAG
>NW_026587032.1:4545941-4568144 GCF_907164565.1 Psammomys obesus | reverse complement strand
AGAAGAAGAAGAAGAAGAAGAAGAAGAAGAAGAAGAAGAAGAAGAAGAAGAAGAAGAAGAAGAAGAAGAAGAAGAAGAAGAAGAAGGGGATATCAAATCTGGGTCTGGCTTTAAGCACTTGTACATGACTCAGGTTATGTTTTAGGCTTAACCTGTATCCTCTGATTGTAAGTAGGTAACAGCTTTGTTTCCAGGGTAGAAATCTTGAGAGATGTAGAGCCTCAGGGAAGTGGGGCATCATTGGAGTACTTAGGTCATTGTGGCATTCCTGTGAAGGTAGATGTAGGACCCTGTGTCTTCATGTCCCCCTCCCTCTGTTCTCTTTTGAAACATGCTCCTACACAACCTCCTGCCTTGCTCTGATACCATCTGCTCTCAACACAACTGAGCTAATGCAGAAATCATGCTTTTGGACCTTAACAGCTGAGCTACATAAACCTGTTCTCTTCATAAGTTAATAACCTTCGATGTTTCGTTGTAATAACAACAGGCTGACTAATATTACTTGATTCCATTCTTGGATGTTTACAGATGGCAAAAAAATCAATTCTTTCATCGATTCCACAAATTTGTATTGAGTGCTAATATAGTGCTAGAAAATGTGAATGTAATAGTCAACAAAACAGAGGGCAAGGGACCCATGAAGAATGATGTGCGCCTCTGTAGTACCTGCATGTCCTCACTGGGTTCTTCACCTCCTTCTTGTTTAGCCTGACTCCTTCCCCCCTCTGCTGGCTGAGTGACCTGATGCTGCTGTTCCCCTCTCAGCCTCCTAAGTAAAGTTGCATGCCATGTGGTTTTGATGCGTATGTTATGAGATGACAGGCTTTTAGGCTACCAGGGACAGGGAGTCAAATTTCATACTGTGATGGTGTCTTTTGCACAATGGTTGTGATGGGTCCTTCTGCTATTTTAAGGGTTTGTCCCTATGGAAAAGGAGAGGCATGTCATTAATGGACACACTAAATTTCTTGTCACTCCCTCACCTACTGGAGAAAAGCAGCAGAAATGACAAATAAACAATCAGAGTTTAGGAAGGTAACTTGTAATTAGAGATTAAAAGTGCATATGTAAGAGCTTAAACATTGAATATTTGGAATGTGGAATTGTCCTTGAGATTATTAAAATTAACAGACCCACTGTGTGTCACTCTATCTATGACCCTACATATGGAACAGGGAAAACAATCTGTAATATTTGTTCATCTGAAGTTCAAACTTAATTGAATGTCACCTGTGTTGTTTTCTAATGAAGAGAACCTGGTGGCTAGAGTAATGGGCTGTGAAATAGGTCAGGTGACTTCTGTAACTTTCGAACTTGCCAAGTTACCTGTGTACTTCAGTTCATACAACTTTAAAGTGGAGATACAAAAGACAATGTGTTTTACATACTTGTGGAAAATATCCCATATATGGATGTCTTGATGGTCAGCACCGCATAGTTTATTATAAACCTCTTATTCGTTCTGGCTTGTTTTCTTTTTTTTTTAGTACCAGAAAACTCCATAGACACATGCATGATGAATATATTAATACATATGTGACACAAAGTACATGTACACTGTACCTACGGATGGGATGTGTGTGTACATAAAGCATATGTGTGAGCTTGTTCTACCCAACCCACACCTGCCATAACTGGGGATAAGAAAGCAGGATGTACTGCTCAGGGTTTCAGGATCATTGAAGTGGAAAAATCACACCATGGAAATGCAAGCTGTTATTATGCAGTTAGGCTTCATGGTCCATTGAGGGGAAAAAAATTCTGGGCATAATTCAGCAGTTATTTGCTTTTCTGGTAGGACAGCACCAATAACTTCCCAGTCTGTCAAGTTCTGTGGACCCTGCACAGCTCAAATAAATTCTGGCAGCCATATTTCCATACGCAGAAACCTGAAGCGCTGGTTTATTATTCATTTTCACTGATCCGATCAAATTGATCCTTTCTCATTTTTTTTTTCCTCTCAGAATCTTGTGATGTTCCAGGAGAACATTTTATTTTGTTGTTTTTGAATGAACACAACGTGGGAAGAGTTGTTACTGACAGAGGTCCTGGGCAGGCTGACTCTTTATTACCTTCATCATTTCTATCTTTTAGTTACTTCCTGATGATGCACGGAGTGGGTTATATTCCATCTGCCCTCTCAACTCCATCATCTCCACTTGGAAAATGGAAGAGTATTTAACAGCATCAACTTTTCGAAAACATGGACACTGAAAGAGTTCTAGTCATCAAATTCTTGTCTGAAATTGCTATGAGCAAGATATCAACCACTTCAGCCATTTGATAATGACCAGTGGCTTATTACAGTGGTCACACAAGTTGTTGATATTTAGTTTTATAGCTGCATACAAATGATCTAACTCATTGTAGGGATCAGGTTGCTTTGGGGAGCCTATTTAACCTTTTACCTGATTGTGGATTTTAAGTAGCTATGAATGTGAAAAAGAAACACAATTTTATTTGTTCCATTGACATAGATTTTGTATGATATCAACTGTAGAACAGTCAAATTTCAAAGCTTGACAGAGACCTAAGGTGATTGGCTCCTGAATGTATCATGTTTATTTCAAACCCATAAATATTTCATGATATTTTGATAGACCTAAATGTATAGTCTGGAATATGATATAAAATTGAAAATTTCAGCTTTAGTGGAAGACCATTTCATCTACTCACTTAACCTCAACAGTTTTAATACTCTGTAGCTTTCATTCATAAACAGAGGGACAAAATCTAAACCTCTAAGTCAAGTATGTGTGTTCATGAGTCAATGACTAGTCTTGATTGCATTTAAAGTTCAAATGATGCCCATGGGCAGAGCATCCACGTTAGAGCTGGCTTACATTAGTGGCATGAATGTGTGGATCTCTGTAGCTTAAGGGTAGAGGAAGCAGGCTTTGGTATTTAAAAGCAATCTTTTTAAAGTATTTTTCTAGGGTAATCAATCTACTTTACCTCTGAGACTGGTATATGGAGCAAAGGTGAACCTTTCCATGCTTGTAATTCCACCTCATTTGCTTTATTGCTCTGTTCTCCAATCAAAATGAATTCAGTAAGCTCCAGGTTTGAGGGTGGGGAATCGCTTATGAATTAGGATAAAGATCAAGATTGGCTGATTATGTGTATTCCATTTATCATTAACTTTAACAGGTCCACTGCAACTGCAGTTTTTAATAGTTAGGATCCCCACATGAAAGGATTCCTGAGCTTCCAGTCATCGGGTAATGGACACATCTTGATTCAATTTTGTGTCAACCCATAGAAAGCACATTTAATTTAGTATTGGAAGACTGACATAAGTACCTATTTCCACCATACTCTAAGTCCTTTGTGGGCAACAGAACTCAAAGACTTTGTAATAGATTTTGAGATGATACAGTGAAAAGGGGTACTCATTGGAACCTATTCATCAAGGAAATTGTTAGGGGTATTCAAAGACTGTGCCAATAAAGTTCTAAAACACTTTGTAGACAACACAAATCTAGTAGCAGCCAAAATGATCACTGTTTTAATGGTTAAATAGATTATAGCCTGTGCATAGAATTAACCTCTGAACTTGTTAATGATGCAGATCTTGATGTTGACAAGAAAATGAAACCTCTGGAATGCTTCCTGTTGTGCAGTGCTAGGCATGGAACCCAGGCTCTTATGCACGTTAGACAGGTGCTAGACTCTCTCTGATACAGTTCTAAATGGAAAAATAACTACCCAGTATACCCATGAAATTCTTTTAAGTAAAAGAAAATAGAAGTTAAAGGTTTGTAGTAGACAACTGGTTTCACTGGAAACTGTGGTGCATCTGGCATTGGAGAGGAGTGAAAAAAAACTAATAAAAACATCTTAGTGGTTCTGAGCTCTTCATATGCTTCAGGCTCTGTTCCAAAGTCAACATTCACGAATGGATGCTGACCCCAACTTTGTGTTTGTGGTGTTCGTGTGGGTATGTGTTCGTGTGTGTGTGTGTGTGTGTGTGTGTGTGTGTGTGTGTGTGTGTGTTATGGGGGATGTATGTGCTCATCTATGAGTTCTTCATGTGAAAACCAGATGGCCACCCTGGTTGTCTTCCTTGATGACACTTCACCTTAAGGTTTTGAAACAGGATCTCTCACTGAACCCATTGCTCCATGACTCAGGTAGATCAGGTGACTGATGAAGACACACACATGCTTCTCCTATTTCTGTCCCTCCAGATCCCCTAGCTCTGGGGTTACAGATAGGTGCCACCATGTTCACCTTTAAGCTGGGTGATGAGGATTCAAACTCAAAGCGACAAGCATTTTATAGACTGAGTCATTGCCCTGGCCCACAGCTTTGTTGTAATGACACTGTAATTAATTTATAGTTGAGAATACTGAGGTGAGTTTGTGTGGTCAACCCACCAGTTTTCCCTTGGCCATACCATCATCTTGGTGGTGAGTGAGGAGAATAAAGAAAACTGTCTCATGATCATGTGCTTCCCTGTAGCTTAAATATCTTCCCCAAACATGTTACTCTTAGAACTCATTTGCAAAATGAGATCATCTACAGGGGAGCATTTTGTTTTATAGCTTGCCACTTGCTGTATTTAGATAAATGCTCAAACGCTGAGATGCTCATTATATTAAAAAAAAAATACAAAGTTGTTTTGCATAGCAACATCTCTTAGCACAGTCTTTGCTGGGGTAAAAGGAAGTCGAAAATAAGAGAGTAACATCTCCAGCATTTACATGCTCTTTCTCCAAAATGTAGCTTGTGATTGCTCTGCAGATGGGGTCTGATTATCAAATTGTGTAGCTTCCAAATCCCATTCATATCAATAGCACGTGAGACAATAACTCCCAAGTGGTGTCAAGGCCCCATCGTCAAAGCTCCTGGCGGCAAGCATTTGGGCCAAGAATAAGAATGACAAGTGTGTACACTTCCAGCTTTGCAATCAGTATGGAAATGAGTCAACTTATAGATGCTGAATGATCTTATAGAAAGGGCTCCAGCTGCAAACAAATGCCAGGCCAAGGATGATCAACACAGCAGAGCCTCTGCGTGCTTCTCTCCAGCTGCTTGCAGCCAACAAGTTTGGCAGTAGGGCAGTGTTGGCAGGATTGAAGAATCATCCTGGGCAGAAGGAAATCTTCAAGTCCTTATTGTCATCCAAGAGGAACCTGAAGGTGAGGCAGAGGCTGCTGTGAGGGGTGATGTGTGCCCTTTACAGGTTTGAAGCCCTCTGGAAGTTTTGCATGATTGAATTCACAGATACATTATTCATTTATATGAAAACAAATTTGGACACATATTCATTAAACAAATATTTTCTGAGCACCCAAAGCCCATTCTCCTTGCTGTAATCAGCAGAATTGTTTTATAATGCAAACTCAATTATATTGTTCTTTCCCTAAAGCCCTCAAAAAGGCTTATGTTGCTCTCAAAATAAGATTTCATTATCTCACCAAAATCTGTTAAACCCAATGAATTTGACCAGTGTTTGTGCCTGTCCAGGTGGCTTATGACACTGTGACCTCTCTTCCATCATCCGTAAATGTCCTCTAGGGTACATTCTATGTCACAAGATGGAGCCGTCCCAGGGCTTCCCACCCTCCCTCCCCCCACACACACTACTACTGGCTCTTGACTTCCTTTCAACCTAGATTCTCAGAGGAGCCTGCTTTTTTCATGATGGCTTCATGTCCTCTACTCAATTTACCCACTGCCCTTGTGTCCCTCTAGCACCCTTCTGTCACTTGTCATGGGTGTCCTATGTAGGGCATCGAAACTGCCTCAGAACAATACTCAGCAAGTGATGGGCTGTGGGGGGTGGGGTGAGAGAATGACTGGATCCCACTAGAAAGATGCTCCAGCTCAAGCTAACAGAGCCCTGGCACTGCGGCTTTATAACTCAGAAAGACAGAGAGAAAGCAAACAGATGTCAGGGCATCACCACTCATTTATCCTAATTTCAACCTTCATAAACCAAAATCTCCTTTTATAACAGCCTTTTGAATTCTAGTATGAAATTTGTGGATGTTCACCTCAGCCGTGAAGAGTACTTTCATAAAATCAGATACAATATAAAATAGAGAAAATCCATCTATGATAAAATCATATTATTTAATACTTCAGAATGATTATGCTAGAACACATGTCTATACATAATAAATGTGTTCAGAGTTGAGAGGAGCAAGATATCATATAACTGAGTTTTAATCAACACTTGCTCTTATCACTGCTGCTTTGAAATCGAGTCTTACCTCACAGACACATATAGTCACAGCTACACATCAGATGGCTACACATGTGTCATATGATTAGGGTAAACAGGAAAAGCAAACCTTTCTTTGGCTACCTCTATGTTGGTTCCCTGGGGACCTAAGAAACAGTTTAAGGCTCACAGTTTCAAAAAATTTGGTCCATGAATGCCTGGCTTCATTACTTCGAGTCCAAGGAAGGACAGAACATCACAGTAGTGTGGATATGCAGAAAAGAAGGCTGAGCAGCCTGATAGTGACCAGGAGAGAGACACAGAGAGGGATGGAGAACGACAGTAACATAGACAGAAAGACCAAGACAGAGAGAGTTGGAGAGAGGAAGAAGAAAGAGGGAGGGAGAGAGAAAAAGATAAGACAGAGACTGCCAGAAAGAGAGAGAGAGAAAGAGAGAAGGGGAGAGGGGGGGAGAGAGAGGGGGAGAGAGGGAGAGAGAAACAGATGGCAACAAGGAGAAGCTGAAGGATCCAGGGACCAGATAGTCCCTTCTGAGCCCCAACCCCACTGGCCTTCCTTCCTCCTCCAACCAGGGCTCCAGGCACAGTCTAGCCACATTTCAACAACACTGAATTTTGAATCCACAGTTCATCAACTAATAGATCCGTAGAAACATACAGCAAAAGCTAGGCTGAGTGGATTTGTGTTTTAGTGCTTGGTTTGAAATAAACTGTTTGTTGAAATGTCATAAGCAGTGATTTTTTGTTACTTTAAGAAGATTATCAGGTTATCTTTTGAAAAGCAAAAGTGACAAAGGTGACAGTCACACATGCATGTTGCTGTCTAAAGCAAGGGATTTTTGGAAAGCTTTATGGAATACTAACTGAGTCTGAGATTTGAATGTGTTCCAGTTAATAAGCAGCCATGATTTTTGTGGGTTGTTTTTGTTTGTTTGTTTGTCTTTGTAAATCTTAAGGTCCTCTTCACAGAAACCTAGAGTGCTGGTGAGCCTAGCACAAGGCATGGCAAGGGGGTGGAGCAGATTAGGAGTTTCTCCTTAGAGACCCTCAGAATCACCTGTCAGGCATACGGGGTTATTGTGTCTACAGGTCAGGGTGGGGCTCAGAATCTGCATTCTGCACAAGTGCCCTGATGCTGCTGCAGCCACTGCCTCAAACACCAAACACTTGGGATCACCAGCTTAGAGCAGTGTTTGCAGATTCAGTAGTTTGCTGACTGACCGGTATCCCTGCCTTTATTTATATTTACTTTGAGACAAGGTCAGGCCATGTAGCCCAGACTGACCTGAAACTATATAGCCCAGGCTGGCCTTGAATTATGTTCAGTTCTAATCTCCCCAAGTGTGCGGGAGATATGAGATCAATTGCAGGTTTGAGACCCACCCTACCCCGCTTACATTATTTATTTTTGTGGAACTCTGTCCACCAAGAAAGGTCCCAGGGTTAGTTACTTAAGATATTATTGTGGAATGTGAGTGATGAGGAATTCAAGGAGACTTTTTAACCTAAGATTTGATGGTTTTTCTCTGGGTCTATATGAATTAGATAGGCCACCCAAGTGCCCTCTGGAGTGGGTAATTAAAATATTGCTGAAACATCACTATATTTCTATAAAAAAATAGCTCAATTTGCCTAAAGCACAAAGTTGCTATGTGAGAAAAAAACGTGATATGCAAACATGTTGTACAAGAGACCACCGCTCAACACCTGGACAGAGCATTCCGGCTGTTTGATGCGTAGGATGAAGGCAGAGATTAATGAAGGACTTGCTTTGCAGCAGCAACAGTAACGGCCATTTAAAAACAGAGTTTTTATATTTCTGCACTGCGATGATAGTCTTGTCTGTCTGTCACAGCACATGAGGAACAGCAAAGTCTGACACTGAATAAGGGAATCTGGTCTTTCCTATCAGCTCCAGAAGGAGCCATCTGGATCACAGTCTCTGTTTCACAGATAGAACTCATCACTCAGCAATGACCCCTTCTCCTCCTTCCAAGCTTCAGAAAGTTTTCATGATGACTTTCCAAGCTGTCCAGAACCTTCTTCAGGATCTCTCATGACCAGGGTCTCATCTCCAATATGAGGCCACTCTGGCCTTGTCCAGCACTTAGGTAAGGAATTTATTCTTTCCACTTAGCATAAAACTCAAGGATCTTCCTCCTCATATGAAAGCAACTCCTAGGCCTCCCTGACCCAGCAGCACGATTTAACAATGCTGCCATGCTCCCAGGGACCTTTAAGAGACTTATCTGGAGATAACAAACCCAGAAACTTTACAGTTTGGAATAAGTCACTTAGTATTTTAAAAAATTGAAATCCAGAGAAGTTCAGAATGCAGAGCAATGACACCTATATCTAACTAACATGATGTCTCTCCCTCCTGTTCTGTTTGTGTCTGTCTGACATTTCCACTTAGGTTTCATTAGACTCTGACTTGAAGGCCATTGCCCTCCGAGGCATCGCTATTAGACTATGCATTCATTTCTTCATTGAATACTTAGCAACTGGTCTAGTGACTCAGTGAAAAAAACTGTATGAGTGTGTATGTAGGGAGGGGGTTTCTGGTCTAAAAAGAATAAAGACCCAAGAGACAATGAACTTCTATTTGTACATTAATCTGTCATCACTATAGGTATCTCTGGATAACAATTACTATTCAGTGGGGATGCAGATGTCAGTTGACTATTGAGATCTATCATAACTAATGTCATGAGGGCTTTCTCTGAGGCTATACAGGGGAATGCCTTATTCTAGGCCCTTGGGGTGCACAAATGCATACTAAACACAGAAAGTCCTGATTGAACAGAGAGTGAGGATGTGCTTTTGGGATAAATGTGCCTTGAATTTGCATTGGTAGAAAGGGGACATCTCAAGCATTAGGGGTGCAAACCAAGGTATAGAAGGAACAGCTGTATTTGGCTTGGGGATGAAATGTGGACACGGAGAGGCTTGTTCTAATATGAGTGATATCTATATAGGACCAAGAAGCACTTGTGAGAAACACCACCAATGTACATCAAAGCTCATTTCACCAGCAACTTTCAGCAAGAGAGAAAGAGGCCAGCTGAGACAGCCCAAGTGGCAAAAGTAGACATATACAGGCTGCACTGAAGTACAGAGTGTGAGAAAGGAAAGTAGATGAATATAATGCTCTGCTTTTTCTTAAGATCACGCTAAGAAGCCTCTAAACAGTGAACATGAGTGTGAAATGCACTAGGGTGTTAAGAAGTTAAATAACATCAACATTTTATAGTGTCCTTGTCCCATGTATGCAATGGAAACAGTAATGGCACTGACAGGTGAATGCTGGTTCATGGGGTATCTTAGTCTTTATGTACTGTGTTTTCCTGTCCCACAGTGACCGCAAATCCACTCTATCTGGTAGTGGCTCACAAGAATAAGTCAAAGCAATGGCCTCCCTAGGTGGTTGGAGCATTCACTACTTCTCTTGCTCTTGTGGGGGAAAAAAAAATACTTGAGAAGAAGCAAGTTAAAGGAGAAAGGTTTGGTTTTTATCTTACAGTTCAAAGTTCAAAAAGATACAGTCCATTGTGGCAGGGAAAGTATGGTGACAGGATCCTGAGTAGGCTGCTCACATTGTGTCCATCATCAAAAAGCAGGAGACTGACAGGAATTAGGGCTGGACTATAAATCCTCAGAGCCTAACCCCAAGGACAAACTTGTTACCGGTGAAAGGGCCACCTTCTGAAGGCTTCATGGTATTGAGACACAGAACGCTGAGGGGCTCAGTTCATGTTCATGTTCCAGCATGACTCCCTTGTCCCTGGGTCAGCACTCTCTTTGCTCTTGTTACTGGTCTATTGATCCAACTGTCACATCTAGTTGGCTTACAGACAATCCTTGGACTGATGTGCTAGCTAGTTTGACACAAGCTATTGCCATCTGATAGAAGGGCACTCAATTGAGAAAATGCCTTTATAAGATCAGGCTGTAAGTAGGCAAGCCTATGGGGCATTTTCTATATTAGGGATTGATGTGAAAAGGCCCATCCCATTAGATGGCACAACCCTGGGCAGGTGATCCTTGGTTCTATAAGAAAGCAGACTGAGGAAGCCAGTAAACAGCACACCCTTCATGACCTCCACATCAGCTCCTGCCTCCAAGTTCCATCCCTGTTTGGGTTTCTGTCCTGAATTCCTGCAATGATGGACTACATTATAGAAGTGTAAGCCAAATATACTCTTTCCTTTCTAACTTGCTTTTGGTCATAGTGTTTAACATAGCAATAGTAACCCTAATTAGGAAAGGTTACTTTACATTTTTCTTCTCTAATCTACTTTTTCTTGCAGATAGAATTACCTACACCCAAGTTAGAGGTCTCTTTCCAGTGTTTCTTTGGCTTTCTGACTGGCATGCCCTCAGAGCTTGCTTGGGAGATATCGCTAGTGGGACACTGTGCTCATAAAATGTGGCTTCTGTGCCACCCATGCCTACTATCTGAGTTATACTTTTTGTTCTGTGGAACAATACTGTGACAAAAATCACCTTAAGGGAAATCTTCCTTTGTCTTACAGTTCCGGGAGACATAAACCATCATGGTGGAAAGGCATGGTGACAAGAGCAGGAAGCTGGCTGGCCATATTATATCCAGGCTCAGAAAGCCAAAGTTGAGCAGGGTATGGGGCCAGGCTATAGTCTTAAGGACTTTCCTCCAGTGATATACTTTCTACAGTAGGGGTCAACCTCCTGAAAGTTCCACAACCTTCCAAAACAGCACCACCAGCTGGGGACCAGTTTGAACACACACACAAACCTATGAGGTTTGCTGCGCATTCAAACCACAACACCCACTGAGTCAGGATTCCTGATGGTAAGCCTGGGAGTCCACATTTTCAATAAGCAGTTTTGTGACTTCTTAAATTTGAGCATCATTTTTTTTTATGACATGCCCTGAGGCAGCTCTTAAAATGTTGCAAGATTTTTTACATGTATGGGTTCATGGTCCTACTTTAGCTGGAGACCATGTTGATATCTATGGCCCATGTTACCACCAAAGGCGAGATGGATGTCTGTGGTCTGTGCTTCCACCTAAAACCATGTTGATCCATAGGCTGGGCTACCACCAGGGACCATATTGGTATCCATGGCCTGGGTTGCCCTGGAGGCCATGTCCTTGGCCTGTGCTGCAGAAGGATGTGTTGATGTTTATGGTCTGTGCTGCCCTGGAGACCATGCTGATGTCTGTGGCACGTGAGGACACTGGAAAGCAGGTGGATGCTCATGCTGTCACTGTCACCAGAAACCATGTGGAAGTCCATGTTCCTTGCTGCTGCTGACTGTAAAGGTACAATGATATTGATGACTGCAGACTCACAGTTGAGAAAGACAAACATAGTAGGTTTCTGGGACAATCCCTACCTACATCCCCCAAAAAGTAACAGCCTAGACAGAAAGCCATTGAAGAGAACTCTTAGAAATGGTGATAAAGATGCTGAAATGTAGTTCTGAGCAACGTATGACTTCTGGCAGAGGTATGAGTGAGGAAGGACTCGGTTTTCATTAAAGGTCTGACCATTGGAAGTTTGACCATGCCCTAGTGAGTATATGGGCAACACAAGTTGGACTTGATTTTTCCCCCATTTTTTTTCATGGGGGGGATAGTTACGAGATGGGGTAGACCTTGGAGGACTGAGAAGTCAGTGTGATTGTGCTGTATAATGTGAAATCCTCAAATAATTAATAAAAATATTATGTGAGGGGGGAAGAAGAAGAAGAATATGTGGGCCTCATGAATTCCTGGCTAAGGTAATGACTCTGGTCCCTATCAGAGCCAATTTTCTGTATTTTCTAACACTTTATAAATTTTACCTCAGTCCTCAAACATCCCCAGCACTGTTTTACAGGGCAAGGGGTTCATTGTCAAAATCTGTTATCATATTTAATCACAATTAGTGTCCTGAAGGGACCATATCCTTCTTCAGTATTCCAATTTTAAGTATTACAATTATCAGGAAAACTCCAAACGCCTTAATTATTTTAAATTATGTATAGGGAGGGCATATTTCAATGGGTTCAGATACTTGTAGAGGCCAGAAGAGGCCTCTAAATCTGGATACCCTAAATCTGGAATTGAAGACACTTATTTGGGTGTTAGAAACAAAATTCGGCAATAGCACTACTTGATTTTAACTGCTCAGCCCCATCTCCAGCCACAATAATGCCATAAGCAAATTCTGTCCAATCTTGGAAGGACATTCAAAGAAGTAGACTGATTCCAAAGCCTGCTTTATAATGAGTGTGTCCTCTAACCACACATACTTGACATCTCTGGGGTGTAGTTGGTTGGCATTTTGATAAGTATTTGACAAGTTCTAGTTTCATTTAGTTGCTATGATAAAATGTGGCAAAAAAGTAAGTTAGTACGAGGAAGAGGTCATTAGGTTTACAATTATAGTCCATCACTGAGAGGAAGTCCATGCAAGAACATACGGCACTGGTCACATCCAATAGTCAAGAATGAAGTAAAACAAATGCATACAGGTCTACTTGCTTGCCTGCTCCAGCTATCTTTCTCCTCTCTCATGCTAGTCAGCCTCCTACCTCTAGGTAATGGAACTGCCCATAGTGGGCCGGGTCTCCCTACATCAAGTAGCAATCAAGATAGTCCCCCACAGGCATGTCCAAAGCCAATCTAGATAATTTCTTATTAGTATTCTCTTCCCTGAGGATTCTAAGCTTTGTCAAGGTAACTGTTAAGCTAACCAGCACAAGATATTTTGGATAACTGAGACAAAACAAGCTGAAAAGGTTAATGAGAACGTAAGTATTATTATTAAAATCAGACTCTGCATGTCACCATGTTTGTGCTTGGTGAAATCTTTTGCTCCGTTTTAGTCTAAGATGATAGCCTGAAGAATTTAAAGTTTAACAGGAATTCAATGAAGATTTATTTTATCTATAATTACTGCAAGTGAATATATGTTCACAGATGTAAAATGACACCTCCAGCTTTCCCAGGGACCAAGAAAGATACTAAAGCCAATGAAAGCTTCAAGAGAATGAAACAAATCACAGAACACAAATTTATGTCAGGAAGGAAGCAGAGTGAATTTCCCATTCTGAAAAAGAAGAGACACTTGGCAAGAGTGTTAATTACGTGTCTGTCACACAGCCCTCTCTGCCGTAATTATTTCCTTAAACTTCCATCCTCTACATCTGCCTGCTTCCTCCCTGCACAGCTTGGTATGTAACAAGTCTGTCTTTAAAATCTCTAATGGTTCCTTCTTCTCCACCTTAACGCCTTGCAGTGTAGGACTGAAGACTTTCACACCTCTAACCCCACTCCTTGTTTTCATTCTCTCACTTGTCTCTTTACTGTCCTGACTGCATCCAAGCATGGTGCTCTGTGATGGTTCTGTATGTTCCCATCTCTCCCTCTCCCTCTATTGCTAAACTGTAAATTCTTTATGCACACAGAAATCTAATGTCTACCTGCCAATCATGACCAAATTAAAATATTACTGCTCTAAATGTATACTAAAATTCCAGCTTAGGAACTGGAGAAGTGGGTCAGCTGTTAAGGGCACTTGCTGGGTCCAGAGGAACCAGTTCAATTTCTGGTACCCACATGGTGACTCTTAATAATCTGTAATTCCAGTTTAAGGAATCAAATGCCCTCTTCTGGCCTCATACACACATACACAATGAAAATACATATATGCAGGCAAAATGCTACATACACATAAAATAAATAAGTCTTTAAAAATAATCACAATTTAACTTGGGTTAATTTACACATCTATGGATCTATGATATCTGTAACAGCATTGACTCAAGATTTCCCTAGATCCAAGTACCCAAATGATATTATAAATTTGCATCTAATTTTATTAAATTTACTTAATTATGTGTTTGTGTACACATGCACACACATTTGTGGTATGTGTGTGTGTGCAGTACATGTACACATATAGGCCTATGTTCGTTTCCATGCACTCACAGAGACCAGAGAGTCATATCAGGTGCTCTTCTTGATCGTTCTGTCTTATTCCTTAGATAGCTCCTCATTTAGTGAGCCTGGAGAGGAGATGGAAGCCAGCAAGCCCCGGAAATCCTTCTGCTTCCACCTCCCACAATGTTTGGGTTACAAGCATGCACAGGCAGCCATGCCTGACTTTTGACAGGAGTGCTGGGATTTAAACTGAAGTCCCGGGGATCCGTAATTTTTCATCTCTTTGCTACTTCTGTACTGAGTAGTTTTAAATCACCATCTCTTTTTGAGGTATAAAGATGGCTGCCAAGAGCTTCAGTGGTGTTCTTTACTAACTTACCAACCCCAGCAAAATGAGAAAGCTCATTTGCTAATGGAGCCAGGCTTGGACAGGGCTTTCATGATGACCACTGGGTCATGTGCCTATCTGGGAGGTAATTTGCACAGCTGAACATTATACAATCCTAGCCAGTTAAGCAAAGTCTAATGTTGGGAGTGGGGTTACTTCCACTCATATGATACAGAGAGAAGGAGAGGATGGCTGCCAAAGAAAAAGTGGCTCTTCCCAACAGAAGAAAGGGAAATCCCTGTATGGGTAGCACAGATCTGCAGGTATACCTCAACCTCTTCTTTAATATTCTATTACAATCCCCTCGAGTCTATTCCAAGTGCCTGTCTTTCACTGCACAGACATCTATGCACACATTTCATTTTCCCTGAGCCCCTTCTGATCTTAGAGATGGAGCAAAGCCCTGTTCATTCTCTTTCCCACAGCCTGGCAGGATGTGTTAGTTTGTTTTGTTTATTTTCTTCTCAATGTGGAAATAAAAACTGCATTTAATTTCCATGAATCTCTTTCAAACAGACAGTATAATATGTCATATACGAGTTCTTTTCTCATATTGAAGCTTTTTGATTCCGCTACACAATCAAAGAGTCATTGAGTGGATGAATGGGTATACATTAGAGAATTATCAATTATCAGCACTCAAATGCATCACCAGAATGCCCCCTTTAAATTAGGTCTGATGGAGGATAGCTCCCCACACTGGGCTTCCACAGCTGGAGCACACATAGGCCCAGTGGTTTTCCACTGCAACGTCCACGTGGGAGGAACCAAAGATCCAGCATACTGTGGAGAAAGGCAAATTAGAGCTTGTTTTGTTATCTCACATGAGAGGGCAGGCTTAAAACAATGGGATGATTAGATTCCGAGAAATTGAGTGAGAAATAAAGGTGAGAGCTGGAAATAGCTGGAAATGAATAAATCACGTAATAACTGCCAAACTGAAATAAGTGCTGGGTCACCTTGGTGAGTTATACTGAATTAATTATACATTTTTCCTTATTTAATTTTGCAATGATCCTGCAAACTCCATTCCTCCCCTCCTGTAAAGAGAAAATGATCCCAAACTCAAAGAGATAAAAGGCTTTGCCACAGTTGACTCAGCAGCTGGGAAGATCTCTGGATCCCACAAGGTTTTGTTCTGAATTCAAAGCTCAAACCCTCAAGCCATCATGGCTACTGTGATCAGAGGCACCTCTAATCAATGTGTTTGGTTTGTCCTGTAGATTTCTGCACCCACATGTTCCTCCTTTCTGAGTAAGGTAGAAAAACAGTTCCCATGGGACACTTAGGCATTTCACATAGTTGGAGAATCAGGTTGATGTGAGTAGATCATGGGAATTGTCAAGGGGGACACTGCTAAGCTGACTTAGGAGCCTGTCTCCACATGTCTTGCCTGACAGCAAGAGCTCTTATCCACCATCTAGTCTACCCCTTCCAGCTGAGGTTTTTGTCTTCTGTGACTTGGAACTTAAAATAATTAAAGTTTGAAGTAGTTCTGGTGCAATGTGACCCTGACGTCTTTGGCATGGAAAGTGGTCTGCCCAGAGGGACCCAGGCATGCTTTTGATCTGTGTTCTGTAGATGGAATGGGATTTGTTTGAGAAGGAATCTGTACTGTGGCTCCTCTACAGACCAGGGTCCAGAGCACGACCCCATCCTAGTACCTGGTACTGTCCACCTCCATGATCATCTTCTTCAGCTAAGTGCATTCTTTAAAAAGCAGATCTCTACATGCCACTGTATGGGATAAAAGCATGAGGAACATGGCGAAAACAGTCAGGGACCAGGATGAGAACAGCTAAATTCTGTGTGCTGTGTTCTCTGGGGCTACCATGACTGTTTCTCTTTCCAGGGAGTACCCAACTTTCCCTATGTTGACTTAAGAGTATATTCATGATGAAGAGAGGTAGCCCAATGAGGATCACTTTTACTTTTTGTAAACACATACTTACATTTGTGTAATTGCAGTCACTTCTTCCTTTATTATAATGCAGTAATCACTTATGAATCAAGGTTACAAGAACCCATTTTCATATATATATATATATATATATATATATATATATATATATACATATACATATACTGTATTTTGAACATATTCCCTCCACATTCAGCTAGACTTTTCCTGTCTCTATTAATTCATCAAGATGATATCACTTATCTTTTACTATTACTGCAGGGTTAGAGTGTGACAGAACCTTTTATGGTCCAGTTTCATGTGATTTAAGGAATTAAGTTTAAAGATGCATACTCTACTTGCAGTATGAGATACAGAGGCAAGCTTTATTGAGAAGAGTTACAAAAAATGAGACATTTAGGGAAGGTGAAAAAGGAACAAGAGAGAGAGAGAGAGACAGAGACAGAGAGAGACACAGAGAGGGACAGAGAGAGAGATGCAAAAGAGGAAAAAAAAACATTTAACTTCCTTTTAGAGGTTTTTCTAGGGCCATGCCAAAACTGGACAGGGCTGATGTTAAGGCTGCGAGCTTGGCTGGAGGCTACACGCTTTACGTGGTACACACTGTCCAATCCAGGAGATGAGCATCACGCAGTGTTTACACATTGCCTTCTGTCCATCTCTGCTTTATACTTCTCAGCCGCTCTCCTTGCCTCTCTACTCTACGTAGGCCTAGCCAACAATGTTACTGTCAACCTTGCAAGTAACTTGTAGATTTACCATGGCAGAGGGTTAACTCTGCCCCACCCACCAAGATGTCTTTCTTGTTCACATCGTACTTGGCTTCTTGCTTGTGTGTTTTATTAGGTGGAAGCCTCTTACATTTGGTCTATTACAATTAGCTGCGTTGGAAACATGAATATATGAAATACTAGAATGGCTGGCCAGCCTGGAACATCCACTGATTTATGCCTTCCTTGTACTGGAAGTAAACAACAGTAGTCATGCTTCAGGCATTGTATATAAAACCCTGTTCGTTCTCTTTAAAGGATTCTGTCATGTCATGGATCTTTCAGGCAGATCTTGCACTGTGGTGCCTTTGTGCACCCTGGGCTCTGATGTATCTGACCCTTCCACTTCTGTCAGTTCCCTAGAGGCTCATTTGCTTTTGCAAATGAGAGAAAGTGAAGAAAGTAGAGAGAAACCCTTGATTTTTCTCAGCTTAAATTCCGAAGAGAGTGATGGGAAACCCAACATAAGAGAATAAAGCATCTCATTATTCTGATTCCAGAATGATGGACCAATCCATCCCTGCTGGATCTTATTAAAGATGACAGGAAACTAGCTGAGGGTGTATCTACTGTATGACAGAACCTTCCTCCACTGCAGGCCCAGTCACATCAGCTGTCACTTCATTAGCCAGAAACTGGACAGTCTTTGTGAAGTGGTTAATTCATTAGTGCTAAGTGGGGAGATTGATTTACAAGGATTAATGATCTGCCACTCTCATCAAAGAACCTCCACAGGGAGACCTCCCACTAAGGACAGCTCAGTTCTTCAGATCCTGTGGTCAGTTCAGTTAATGAACATCGAGTTTGGTGACCTTATGGTCTTGACTTTAAGGTGACATTATTTTAGCAACAGCTTTTTGAAGAAAATTCTCCTTTAAAAGGGGGTATTATACATAACACGTGGGCAATATGTCACTGCTATTATCTATATGGAGCATACAATACACATTAAAACATAATTTATCCATGGTATAATGAAGTTCTTATATTAGCTTACTTTCTAAAATAATATATAGTACTATTTATCATACACTAATATATAATACTAGTTTAAAATAATAAAGCACATACATAAAGTACACATACAAATGTGACATTAGATATCGATGGACCATCTTGACTGCTTCCAGAGTCATCCAGGAGACAAGGTCCTACACATACTTGGGAGAGAGGATCTTGTTTCGTTTAGCTGAGGTGGGTAGATTCACCCAAGTGTGGATAACGTGATCCCCAGACCTAACAGGTTGTCTTGTCTTTCTGAAAACACATGATCCTGACTGGTCCACTCCAAGGTATCTACAGGGAGATGCTCACCATTGGCACTCTGATGAGGACTCCAGAGAGTTGTACATTTTCTCCTTCCTTCTTGTATTCGCTCTCCCCAGACTCTCTTCAGACTCAACTTGTTGTTAGACTGTGTTAAAAGAATGAATTTGTTTTTTTCATATGTTCCTGCGTTTGCTCTTCTATTAATTTCAGCTGTTTCTATATAATTTAATCTTGAATCTATGTCCATTACTGTTTTGTTAATTTTAAATGTTTAGATGTTTAATATTTAATTTCCATTGAGTTTTGGTGACTGCTTAAGTCAGGATACTCGTCAGTGATGTTCTAGCCACAGAGTCACTTGATGCTCTCAGTTATGAAGATGTCATGATTTATTCTATGATTTACTTCAGGTGCTTAAACATGGATCCTTTCTTATTGAGGGGAAGATACTTTAAATTATATTTTAATTTTAACTTTCTAAATTAAAAGATAATTACACCATTTTACCTTTTCCTTTCAGCCCTCCAACCCATCCCATGTACCTACTTTGCTCCTTGTTCAACTCATGTTCCTCACATCCTCCTTCCCTTTAATTGTTGTTGTTGTCTATGTGCAGATTGTGTGTGTGCACATGCACACACATGTCCAACTGCTAAGTATATAAAAACAACCTCCTGAATCTGTTTAAGTGTTCCTTGTGTGTCTATGATATTGGGTTATTGGATAACCATTAGAGGATTGATCCCGGAGACTAATTCTCTCTCTTTCAGCAGACATTAGTAGCCTATAGTTCTTTGTCTAAGGTGTGACCTCATGAGATTTCCCCTTTCATATTAGCAAGTCTCCTGGAGTTGTCTTTCTTCAGATCCTGTTTAGGCAGCCATATTGCTGAGGTATCATGGGTGAAGATTTCCTGTCATTTCTAGGAGATAAAATCTCACAGCAGTTTTTTCCCTGGATTTTATGGTATTTCTCCCTTTCTTTGGATAGTTGTTGTACATATATCAACTGTGCTTGTCTACCGCATGATTACTTGTTCTCTGCCTTTTGTGGCTTATTGTAATGCTCTCCAGTCTGTTTCCAAAAGAACTTCTTTGAAAACGGGAAAGAGCTACACTCATCTGTGGAAAAAAAAATTAGACTCTGTTAGGAATTATACTAGTTCAGGGGAACGGCACTAGAAGATACTGCTCTGGAATCCATGACCTCACCAGTCATTGGTGCTTGGCTAGGTTTTCAGTACCAGGTATGATTTTGCTCCTGTTGTGTAGGCCTTGAGTCCAACAGCTATTGGTTACCACCAAGATATAAATGCCACTATTGCACCCTTGGAAATATGATGCTGTGCTGGTCATTGTTGTGTGTCATAGTCACCACAGTTGAATAGGCCTGTTCCTTGCTTCCATCCTTTAGGAAGCTTACATAGAACATCCTGGTGCTATGAAAACTAGTCTTCAGAGGAGAGTTTTTCAGGTCAGATTCAGCTAGGATCCTCAGAATCCTTTGTTTGAAATGTGTGGTGTCTTTAGCAAAAGAGATGGCTGAATCTTAGGGACTCTTCTCTGCCTCTATTGTATTGGAATTTTAAGCACAGAATATTTTACATAAGTTCTATAGATTTAATTTGGATCCTTGAACTGACAGATCATATTGAATCAACTATTTCCTCAGCCCCTGTAAGTTAAACTCTAATGCCAAAACCTCACTTGAAGACAATAAAAACAACTTTAAAAATGTTAAGTTACATTATGGCTCCCATAGTGAGCAAGCCATGAATACAGATAAAGAGATGTCTGTGGGTAGCTCCCATTTCTGCCTGCTCAGGAAACTTCTAGAGTTTAAACTCATTTCAACAAGGAGAATGTCATTAAACAGAACAGTTTTAAAAACAAAACGTTTTTGCCATCCTACGAGAGTGTCTCACTGACACAATGCTGCTGTTGTTTGAGAGTCTTACGCTGGTTTTTACAGAGATGGCTCAGTCACTAAATTGCCTGCTATGCGAGCACATGAGGACTTAAGTTTGGATTGCCAACACCCACATGGAAACGCCAGATGTGGTAGTGCACACCTGAAATATTGGATGGGGAAGCAGAGGCAACAGGATCCCTGCGGCTCAAGGGCCAGTGAGTTGGCTGAATCAGTGATATCCAGATTCAGTGCCTCAAAAAGTAAGGTGAAGAGTGACTGAGGAAGACACACATGCACACAAAATGCTTCTTTCTTAGAGCTTGGCTTTTTTTTTTTTTTCTCTTGTCTGATTCAGCTGTCTTTCTTGTTGTGGCATTTCGAGTCTTCTAGTATGACTTTAGCTTTACCAATTTCTATGTGTGCCTGTCAGTGTCTCCTTTCTGTACTTTAATGCCCTGATGACATTAACTCCAAACTTCATCAGTTTTATAGCTTGGAGTGAATTATCTTTTTTGTCACAATGTAGCATTCCTTCTATGTCTGGTAATGAAATTTGCTTTCTAATTTAATCATTTCCATTTTAAATTTGCTCCCCAGCTCATTTGTATTTCAACTTAATTTTACAAGTGTTTTAATAGTATTTTTAATATGCAGGTCATAACTTTTGCTGGTTTTATCCACCTTGATGACGTCTTTAATCAGTCTAATTTGGTCATCTTCACTATGATTAGGATGTGTTTAGTTACTTTTTTCTTTCATCTGTTCTTTCTCTATGTTTCCCTTTCTTCTTCTCTGCCCTTGTGAATTCCATCACTTTTATGAATATCCAGACCAAGAAGTAATTTCTGGCATATTTTATCTTCTATTGTCACTCTTTTCGCCCTCACCAAACTAAGACAGTGACATTAATTACCACTGCTTTCCCAAACAGCAAGGTGAATCCTGCAATGAACATGACCTAACTAAACATTTAGTTTTTAATTCTTTTCATGTCTCATCTGATGTTGATCAGGTGGCTTCTTGCTTGGAGAATTTACCAGATCTCTCGGAGCTGTATAGCATTTTCCTCCAAGACTGAAGCCTTCCATCTCAGTGGGAAGCATATTAGGACACAGGATGTTAAAGGGGAAATACAAACAAGAGAATATACTAAGCAGAGATGGAACATTCTATTCTGTGAGGAAGCTTCCTAAGCTCAAGAAATAAATGAATCATAGTCTTCAGGAAGTCCTTGAAATTGACCAGATCCACTAGGCCCCTTCCTCTCCAAGTTTTATAAGTAATAAGAATTGCAGAGTGTTACAGAAACTTCCTAAATATAATACAGATACACAAATGAATTAAAATTGGTTAATCTGTAATAAGGCAATGTTGGCTCTACTAGATAACAGAGGCTAACACATAGAAAGCCCAGGCCAGAAATGGGTTCCTTTTGGAGAAGCTATTGACACCAACCCTTACAGTCCACTGCCATTGCTATAGCTTGATTCCCTGAACTTGTCACTAAAAGCATATTGCTGAAGACACTACATGCTTGAGTTACAGAACATAAAGAAATCAAGCTACTGCTCTGCTCACCTGAAACATTGATCCTTACTGACTGATTTTCATGGTAGTGAAAGATACACTACTGGAAAAATAAAAAAAAAAAAAAAAAAAAAAAAAAAAAACATCAATCCTACCTAACGCTGCGGGATGCAGTAATGCCTGACCTGGCAACATATGCTGACCCCTCCGATAGTTACACAAATGTCAGAGGAATAATCAACTATTGTCTGATTAGATTTAAGTGTGTGTGTGTGTGTGTGTGTGTGTGTGTGTGTGTGTGTGTGTGTG